>NC_073745.1:312524559-312664235 GCF_029784135.1 Toxorhynchites rutilus septentrionalis | reverse complement strand
CACCTTGGTCATGGTTCCATCGATGAACTCAAGTTCTCCAACGCCGGATGTAGCCGGCGTTGGAGAACCATGACACTACAAGCAGAAAAAGATCAAAGTCTTGCTAAGTTGGTTGAAAAATTAATGTTGGCTTTCAAACTTTCACCGGTTTGCCGCCATTTCCTTGTGATACCATCAGACCGAAATAGCATTACTTCGCCTCGTTTGACCAAATTACCTTCAATCTTTTTTTTTATTTTTTGCGGACAGTCATGGCTTCTTAAGTGCTGCTCTGTCCTCAAGGCCTTTCTTATGAAGATGATTTCGTATGGGTTGTTACGTCAGTTGAATGGAAAACTCGTTTTTAATCTGTTTCGCAATTTTCGGAGGTGATAGCCCACAGTCCGGCTCCGCCTTTTTCACGATAGCTCTGTCTTCAAATACAACTGGCCAATTCGGCCAGGTAATTTGAAGTAATTTGAAGGAAGGTAATTTGAAGGAAGGTATTGAAGGTAATTTGAAGGAAGGTATTTGATCGCTCAGCTGGTAATATGTGTACTATATATCCCATCCTCATGCGTTGATTTCTCACGAAGTATTTCAGCTTTTCAAAAATCGCGAAAACGGTTTTGGTCGATAGATTCCAGCTTGGGCGAATCTGATTAGGCATGGTACATAAATTACGTAACGCTAAAAATCTGGATTTCGGACACCTCCCCCTTACGTAACGCAATTTTTATCTCAAATACACAGACGATAACGAAACCTCGACACCTCTCCCTCATTCACGCGTTAGGTAATTTGCGCAAAACGCCTTAGCATAATTTGCAAGCATTGGGCAAGTAGCAGTTAGCCGTTAGAAACCCCCTCCCCCCTTCCTTCATTAATCTAGGGCATGAATCAATGCCCTAGATTAATGAAGGAAGGGGGGAGGGGGGTCTCCGGAACTAACAGTAATCTAGGGCATTGATGAGACTAAAATAAAATCATGGCCTACGTCGGATTTTCATTATACGTAGTTTGTAATTCCATCAATGGATTTCTGTCTGTCTGTCTGTCTGATTCTTATAGACTCGGAAACTAATGAACCGATCGACATGAAAATTGGTATGTAGGGGTTTTTGGGGCCGGGGAAGGTTTTCGTGATAGCTTGAGACCCCCCCCCCCTCTCTAAGGGGTGGCTGCCATACAAATGAAACACAAATGTTTACATTACTCGAGAATTACTCAAGCAAATACAATCAAATTAGGCATCTAGAGGTGTTAGGGTGCAATAAATGTTTTTATGGTGGTTAGACACTCCACCTCCCTCTCCAAGGGGAGGGCTGTCATACAAATGAAACACAAATTTCTGAATTACTCGAGAATTAATCAAGCAAATTAATCCAAATTAGACATCTGGAGGTTTTAGGGTGCAATGAATGTTTTTACGGTGGTAAGATATTCCTTTCCCCTCTCTTAGGGGGGGCTGCCATTGGAACACCAATTTTTGTATTTCTCGAGAACTAATCAAGTAAATGAAACCAAATTAGGTATATTGAGATTATTCCATGTAACGGAGAAATATGCTATTTGCAAGTGGTTGAAAAATCTTGAACGAGAATTGTGTCTGAAAATAATCTGGTATTATAATGATGAATTTTGATTGAAGTACTAGCAATTTTTTAGTAAAAGATAAATTCAACGGGGTCGATTAGAAGATCAATCAATGACCAGTTTTGCGATTGGACTCATGAACTTGCGCTTAGTAGGAAAACGTGAATGATTGAATGATTGATAACAAAAACAAATTTTGGGCGGACGAAGTTTGCCGGGTCAGCTAGTGAATAAATAAAAACACGTGATTTATTTATTTTACATATTTCTTGGGAGATCCATGCGGTGAAAATACTCCAGAGATGATAGCTTCTGTTTTTTTACGAGCACGAGATTTTTTGGCGGTTTCAGAGTCATCAAAAATCAAGTACAATAATACCGATGTACAAGCCACAGGTATTAAACGCAAGAACTCCATCTGCAACCCAAACTTTGTGAGCTAATGGATTTCTGCGCCACATAGTTCAGCATGGATTAGGAAGTGGATGCCAATCGAATATTCTAGCAATGTTTCTGTGCTTGGATATGCTTTTCTAAACCGATCTATCTGTAATGTTTCATTTTTGATTTCAAACTTCTGTTTCAACAAAATGACTGAATCTAAATACCGATTCAAGTCACCGACACTTATGAATCAAATATGCAGCGTTGGCCTCATATCCTTAAGTTTTTTTTTTTTTGTAAAAAGGGGGTGCTTCTGGCGCAGTTCTTCGGTAAAATGACACTTTCGTTTAGACATTTGAAAAAAATAACTTGGAATATCGAGACAAAACATCACCGGGTCTAATGAAAAAAAAAAACTCTAAATGAAATTAGTTGAAAGATCTCGTGGAAGATCCAACTGCTACTCTTTATATGCTCACAAAACTTTGGTCTTCAATAAAAAAAATTACTCAAAAACATAATACACTGGAAATAATTCTGATTCTGCAACAAAATTGAATTTCTCTTAAAATCAGGACAAAGGCTAGACTGTGGAAAACAAATCAGGACGCTCCAGATAGATCCCAAAATCAGGACATGTCCTGCTAAATCAGGACAGATGGTCACCCTAATCATATGCCCCACGACTTTATTTTAGTCACTTAAATGCGCTAGATTAATAAAGAAATGGGTGTGATTACTGCTAACTGCCACTTATTATTTCAAAACTTTTAGTAAATTATCTGTATTATTATTATGCTTAGTCTCAATTAAACCGTTTAACTGGAAAAGTTTTTTTTACTTTAATGATTTTTTTCAGTTTTCAGTGAATTATTTGTATCATTAGTGTTCTACAAAAGCCAATAAACATTTTTTTTTTAAATTTTTATTTCTTACTAGCTGACCCGCCGACCCGGGAAACAGGGTTGAGAACTTATGAAAACTAACGATGAGATTAGTAAAACTTAACTATTTATAATTTCCCGATAATGTTCAAGAACGGACGGCGACAAGCCAAGTAATCCGAATTAACGCTACCGGCGCCAAGCGAATATTTTTTAACGAAACGTGCGGACGTCAAAGTGTTAAGAATAAAAAGGGGACATTCGAAAAAACTTATCGAATAAAAATCGCCGCTCCGTTCCCTGCTTATAAAAAAAATATTTGTACGGTATGCATCACAGTATACAGACATTTGCTTCATTGGCCCCTAAAACGTTTGCTGTCGATATGATAATTGTTCAAATGAGTGCAATCACGGGAAAATTGCTGCTTCTCTTACTTGGGTGCCATTTTGATAACAGAAGAGCTAACGTTAAAAGCAAAATAGCAATTCTACGCGCACATACCTACGAAATGAGGAGTGTTTCCAATTTGACTGCAAAGCGCAAAAACGTTTCAATTTGAGTTTGCTATAGAATCCGTTAGAAGAGGCTCTGACCTATCTCACAAATTGTCAAATACAGCTGGGAATGTGTTTGCAGCTAAGTTATGACCAAAAGAGAGTCGATGTATAAAAATCGATGATGTCATTTACACCCTTTTTATTTTGAGTCCCTTAATTATAATTGTTATAAATCGAGTTTTTCTGACGTTATTTTTCTTTCATTTTGACGTGGGACTACGTCTAACGGGAGTATATGGGGGGTAAAATGGAAACCTAAACACAGAACATGCAGGAAAAAATGAAAGATTCCAAATACTTATAACTCGAACATTTCTTACTGGATTGGAAAGATGTTTGTGGGAATCCGCTTAGCAAATATACATGCAAGTAGGGGTATTTTCGTTCCAACGGAGCTGTCATTCCCTAACACGGACTTCAAAATCAATGTGCCTGGGGGAATCCACTTTGCAAATACATGAAAGTCGGGAGTATTTTTGTTCCGACTGAAATTTGTTTCCCTAACACAGACTTCAAATCCATGGAGCGTGCAGAAATTGGCATTGCAAATACAAGCCGGGTGCATTTTTATTCCGACAGAAATGTGTTTCCCTAACACAGACTTCGAATCCATGGAGCGTGGGGAAATTGGTATTGCAAATACATGCAAGTCGGGAGCATTTTTGTTTCGACTGAAATGTGTTTCCCCAACACAAACTTCAGAACCAAGGTGTCTAGGGAAATTGACATTGCAAATACATGCAATTCGAGGGCATTTTTATTCCGGTTGAAAGTTGTTTTCCTATTACAGACTTCTAAACGAAGGTGTATGGGGAACTCGGAATTGCAAATACATGCAAATTGGGGGCATTTTTGTTCCGACTGAAATGTGTTTGTCTACAAAGACTTCAAAACAAAGATGTCATCATATGTCATCATGTCATCATGTTTCCTTCACATAGAACACATATTCATTACTGAATAGTCGATTTTCATTAGAAGCTCAATTTCAGAAACGCACTCTGGTCATATATAAAATCATTTTTCTTCCAATTTCCCAATTTTTTATGCTGTAACAACACTCCTTGAAGTGGATTGTATATTGTGTACAACTTTGAGCTCAATCGCTTCCGCACTTTTCGAGTTTTGGACGCGTACACAAACGCACACAGAACATTTATATATATATATATATATATATATATATATATATATATATATATATATATATATATATATATATATATATATATATATATATATATATATATATATATATATATATATATATATATAGAGATATGGCGCCATCCAGCTCAAAGCCAAAATAAATAAAACACAAAACATTGTTTTTGCAAGTTCAACATTTTTCAATGACAGGCTAGTTTATAACCCTCAATTTGTGGAGGCGGTCTGGCGCAGTGGTAACATCCATACCTCTCACACAGAGATCACGAGTTCAATTCTCACTCCCGACATTCTTCCAAAAATGGAAGGGACGAACCAGTTAACGCCCGGACGTTGTTACGATCACACGCGCGAAAACTGCTCTCCTATATGGTCTATTGTAGTTTCTCACTTGTCGGTGTGAGCTACAAACAATAAACGGATTTCACTACAAAGCAAGTAAAATGGAAGTCATTAGGAAGAATACTTTGAAAATCGCCTTCGGTTTATCGGCAAAAGCCCCAAAGCACCTGGATGTTCTGCGTTTTGTCGCACGTAGTCTGGAGATTCCCGCGGGTAGTGTTCATTCAGTTTACAAAAATGAAAATGACCATGCGTACTATATCAAGTTTTTGGATGAAAATGAGTTCAACTGTTTCGCGAAGGGGGTAGACAAACAATACGAATTTGAATATGAAGATGCTTCAAAAACCAATGTGCGTGTCGAAATAGCGTGTAGCCTGTTTCGTTATGTGCGAATTTTCAATTTGCCTCCCGAAATAGACGATAAAGACATTGCAACGGTTCTGAGTCAATTTGGATCTATTAGACAACATGTGCGCGAGAAATATCCAGCGAACTTTGGATACAGTGTATTCAGTGGTGTCAGGGGTGTTCACATGGAGATCACCAAGGAACTCCCAGCAAATCTCCATATCGGTCATTTCAAGGCTCGAATTTACTATGAGGGCCTAAAGAACAGATGTTTTCACTGTAAGAGTGAGGAACATCAGAAAGCTAATTGCCCAAGATTAGCCAGCGTCAAAACTACAGATATCAGGGCCCGGTATAGCGATGTGCTCAGCAACAATGTGCCTGGTACAAGTTCTCCTGCGGCCCCAGGCTCGTTGAATCTTGCTACGATTCCCGCTCCAATAAAGTTAACAATGAAACCAGCAGACATAGCATCAGGTGAGGAGACGCAAGCGGGAAAAAACAACAACTCAGCCAGCAACGAGGCAGAGGGTGGTGGTGTCCGAGATGGTGTTTCTGCAGATTTAAAGAACACAATGAAACGCCCAACGGCTTTAATATCAGACAATGAGTCTTCGGAATCCGATGATCTCCATTCGAAGAAAGAGAACAGTAAACCTAAAAAGAAACAACAATTGTTAAACTCAAATGAAACAATGAGTTCCATTGATGCAATCGGTGCTAGAATGGGATCGAGAAGCAGGTCACGAAGCTCGAAATGACATCGATCGAAGTAATTATTATAGACTTATGCTGCTGTATTGGTGTGGGAATGATATGAATAATGAATGTGGTACGTGGTATATGAATGAATGACTTAAGTAGTGTTCGACGATTGGATTTCAGTTAGTTTGGAAAAAATACTCAGTTTATGCCCGATGTCGATGATACGGTGTATTACAACGGTTAATCTTAATTCTATAAGCTGCGAAGTTAAAAAATCCTAATTGAGAGACTACATTTGGAATACCGATGCAGACGTTGTTTTTTTACAGGAAGTTACCTTCGAAAAATTTTCATACATTAAATCTCATAATGCAATAGTAAATATTAGCGATGATGGGAAGGGGACGGCAGTTCTTATTCGAAAAAGCTTGGAATATTCCGATTATATTTTGAACTGCAATGGAAGAATAATCTCGGTTAGTATCGATAACATCAATTTTATAAACATATACACTCATTCTGGAAGCAAATTTAAGAAGGAACGAGAAATTTTTTTCACTGAGGACATATTGATTCATCTAGTCACAGGTAAAGAAAATGTTATTATAGGAGATTTTAATTGCATACTTTACCCGGAAGATTCCAACGGTAGAGTAGAAAATATCTGCAATGGACTAAGATCTATAGTTTCATCTCTAAACCTCATCGATGTTGAAAAAAAGATAAAAGGAAATAACACCCAATTTACATTCTTCCGTAACGATTCAAAATCACGTCTGGATAGGATTTATTCCTCATCTACATTTATAGAAATGGTATCTCACATAAAAACCGTCCCTTTTTAATTTTCGGATCACCATAGTGTATGTTTAACATACAGAACAAACGATCAAGAATTTTTCAATTTTCTTGGCCGCGGCTATTGGAAAATAAACTCATCATTGCTAGTCAAAGAAGAAATTAAAAATAAATTTGAAACCATTTATAATAATTTAAAGTCGAGAAATTCTGCTTTGAATCTCAATTATTGGTGGAATATTGATTTTAAAAACAGTGTTAAAAGACTCTTTGAGACTGAAAGCTATAGTGTCAGTCAACAAGCAAAACGCGAGAAAAACTTTTACTATCGTTGTTTAATTGAGTTATTTGAAAAACAACATAACGGAGAAGACGTGTCTTCTGAAATGAAGCTAGTTAAGACCAAATTAATAGAATTAGAATATAACAGAATCAACTCAATCTCATATAAATTCAAACCAAGCACTCTTTTATCGGATGAGGAATTGGTTTTTATCAAATCACAAGTGCAGTAAACAGAAATTCTGGATCAAATATGCTCAAGCTTAGTATCAATGGGGAATTGATATTTAACACGAATGCCTTACGGCAAATTTTGTATAGTCATGTTAAAGATAAATTAGAAAAGTCTCCTAATATCGATATTAACTACGAGAATGTTTTAAAATACGTGAAAAATACATTTACATTGAATGATCAACGACAGCTTCTAAACCCAATTTCTACCGACGAATTGCAAGCAGCATTAAAATGTGCTTCAAAGAAGAGCTCCCCTGGATTAGATGGCATTTGCTATGAATTTCATTCCGTTTATTTTGATATAATTAAAGACGATTTGGTTAATCTATTAAATTCATATTTGTTAGGAAGAGAAGATCCTCTCGATCCATTTTCTGCCGGAGTTATCACCCTCATTCCTAAAAAAGGGGACCCTCATGACTTGAATCACTTTAGACCGATTAGCATGCTGAATTCGGATTATAAGTTGTTCACTAAAATATTATGGAACCGGTTACAACCAATGATGAATAAAATAGTTGGACAAGGTCAAACTGCTTGCATATCAGATCAGTCATGTGTTCAGAATTTAAAAAGTCTGCGTAATATACTAATTAGGGAAAATAGTTCGAAACACTTTAAAGCTTTGATTTTAAATTGAGATTTGGAAAAGACGTTCGATCGAGTAGATCATGAATTTTGATGGGCGGTTTTGGAAAAATTTACCTTTCCATCTCAATTTATTGGATGCTTGAAGCGATTGTACAAAAATGCGAATTCAAAAATTTTATTCAATGGTTTCCTTACTTCATCGTTTACCATCAAAAGCTCAGTTCGCCAAGGTTGTCCATTGAGCATGGCGCTATTTGTTCTTTATATTAGTATGATGAAAGAAAATGTGTCAGGTTATCTCATTGACAATAACTTTGCTAACGTTATTGCTTATGCAGATGACATACATATTTTGATTCGAAATAATCATGAGTTTGATACCGTACTCGAAATAGTAGGGTATTTTAGTATTTATTCAAAAATAAAACTAAATTTACCGAAATCACAGTACATCAGAATTAATTCCTGTATATCTGGCCCTCATATCATCAGAGAAGTAACTGAATTAAACGTTCTCGGCGTCAAAATAAGCCAAAAGCTGGACAAATTGATAGATATAAATTATGAAAAATATATCAATGACATAAAACATCTTCTAGCGTTACATAACCGTCGAAAAACATATTCCAAGAGACATGGCTTCTTAACACGTATGTTTTTTCAAAGTTTTGGTATATTTGTCAAGTATTCCAACCAAGTAACAAGCATATTGCTGCATTGAAATAAATTTCTGGTCGATTTCTTTGGAAGGGTTACATCTTCAAGGTCCCCAGAAATGAACTATATTTACCTGTTTATAAAGGAGGTCTAGCTCTTATAGACATTGAATCTAAGGCTAAAGCCTTGTTCATCAAAAACATTTTATTTCCTCGAAGGAATAATAACACTATTCAAGATACATTCATGTTACAACAAATGAACAATAAACAAAAAAACACGGAACATGAGAGAATGGATTAGTATTGCAAACGAAGTCAATCAAAATGACTATCTGAATACTAGTCAAACTATCTACAATTTTTTAATTGGTCAATTGAACATTACTTGTAAGGTACAAGAAGATATGCCTAATCGGTTATGGGAAAATCTATTAGAAAATCTGAATCAAAATTACATAACATCGAAAGGAAAATCTGTTTTATTCGGCATATTTAAAGATATTGCTATAAATAGGAAAAAATGTACCATTATCGTGTTAGAGGCATAGAATCCAGCATGTGCGAAACATGCTCAGTTGAAGAGACTGTAAGCCACTTGATCAAAAAATGTAGATCATCGAGTATTGTTTGGAATGTTTGAAGGAAGTTTTAATAAATAAAATGAAAATAAAACTAAAAGATCCAGATGAAATATTGTTCTATACCATTGGGAACAAAATTTGCAGGCTTAAAGCTGCATTATGGCTAGTAACAGAAACTATAGTATTTAATTTTGAAAACAAAGGGCAAGGTAACATGGATGAATTAAAACAGAAAATAAGAACTACGCGATGTAACTATCAGAGCATATTCAAAAACCATTTTGGTAATTACTTGAATTACTTTGTCCTTTCCATTCCTCTATGTTTGAGTATGAGTATTCAAAAGATCGTATGTATGCGTGAGTGAAAGCGTGCGTGTTAGTGTATAGTTTGTAGTGTCACTAAACCCGAGTAGGCCACGGGTAATTGGCTCCCCAAGATTAATGATAGATTTAAGGAAGACGAACAAAATATGCAAAGCTTACCGAAAACAGAACGAAAATGAAAATCATCTACTTTGTAAATCTGTAAATATGGTTATTGACTAAATAAATACACAAAAAAAATCAGCCGGAATGTGTTGAAAGTCACTATAATATAGAGAAAAAAAAAGAAAAACCTTCAATTTGATATGTCTATTATCTAAATCGGTTCAAAAGTTATGAATTATTGAAAAAAGGAATTTTTGGGAAAAAGTGAATTTTTCGGACCACCCTAACGAAAAAAATTAAAAAAATACGAGTTTGATATTTTACGATAAAGAACAAAACTACCACTTTTCATGGAAATCTCAGAACCACTTTATTGGTTTGACATGGAATGGCTTTATAGATAGCTATGGATGATTATGAGATTTGTTCGTCAATTAATTCAGTATCTTCTTATTCATATAATTTTCTTTCGCATTCAATAATTATATCATTACGCATCAGTGTAAAATTCCGCCATGAATAATAAACCGAGATGTCGCAATCTTGGTACTGTTTGCTGAATTTGTTTTGCAGGGCTACCTAAACTGCCCTGGTTGCCAGGGGCATTTGCAACTGCAACAAGATGAATGCTAGCGACGTGAATGTTTGCTTGGGTTTGAAATGAGTTGCCACGTTCTTCTAATTGCATTGAATGAAAAATATTCCCAATGTGCATTAGTTTATCGCACGTGTCATCTACACGAAGATGAAAACTCTCGTCTAATCAAGCAGTTGATGTTTTTTCTTTGCATTCTACTTAGTTCAACTAAATACCAGAAAATGTCATATCTATATTAAAAAAATATTTTCCTTCAATTAAAATATTTATCTACCGCCCAATGCATTGATTTGTTTGATAGTCAGGTTTGGCTTGAAGTTCATTCGCCTCTAGTAGCACTACCAGTGGCAGGAATAGACATGTTATCACCATGTTTCAAGAGTATTGCTCACAAACCTAGGCACTCATTTTGTTTGTTTCAATTCAGAATAGACTATCTGAATGGAGGGGTCCCAATGAAATAAATACAGCGATAAGAAAATTAAAAGTATATCGATCGAACTCGTACTTGTTGTTATGCTTTATTTGCGATCAAATTTGTTCGGAACGCCTCGGAATCATAATATCGAAAGTAATAAGCGATGGTTGATGTTTACAGCATCCGAACCCCATATCATTACCCTAGTATCGAATTGCAATCATTGCCGGTGCCATCAACCCTTGGTTTTTCGATTATCACTCTTCTTTCAGCGTGTGGCCTCCCACCGTTTCAGAACGTGAATCCTGCCAACCTACTCAATCCCATCCGAAGAAGGGTTCCGTTTGAATGGATGTCATAATGACGTAATTTCAGTTGCTTCTTTTTCTTTGCCTCGCTCGTCTCGAGTAGTCGCAGATTTCGGTTTTGATCGGATTCTGACGGGCGGGGTGAAATTGCCTTCGACCTCCCCAACAGTTGACGACTCAGCCCAAAATTCGACTCGCACCTGTTGGACTTCGCTGGCTGCGGTTGAGGCAGGTGAAACGCGCATCCCTCGAGATCCCTTTTTTTCTCTCACTACTCTGTCCCAATATTGACCGGCTGCCGTGCGGTGATAAAGGAAAATACTTTCAACCAGATTGATGAGATGCTTTTGCGAGGTTAATACGGGAAAAAAAGATTTGCGCGCTGTGTGGATTTGTGGATCCGTAGCAAACGGAACTGGCAATAAAAACCTACAATAAAGCGAACAACTCAATTATCCGGATTCTCTACTCCCGCCGCCCCTGTTTCACACAACGGAAGCCTTTCCCATTGGGAATGAATCTTGGAAATTCAAAACCAATTTAGAAGGACGAAAAGGTCACATTAAATGCGGTTTCATTGGATTGGGTTAACCCCTCGGTTTGTCTGATCCAGGCAGGCGTAAGCATCCGAACGTCAGTTTGTAAAAAAATGTCTTCATATAAGGAGTCCATCTTGGAGCTAATGTATTTATGCTCCAAGCTGTCCAATCCGGTGGATCGTGTTCGAGTTACCGAATGGATCAGGAAGCTATCCGAAACGGCGGCCGAACAAACTGCTCATCCAAGACTGATTCAGGAATATCTGGATTATTTGAAGTTGATGTGCCAATCGGTGCCGATCTATTTTGTGGAACCCTTCAAGAGTCAACCTCCGAAAAAACCGTTGGTTCCGCTGGCTGAAGCTCTCGGGGATGCTTTGGCTGCGAGATGTCCATATCTTCCAAAATCAGGCCCAGCAGCACCAATGGTGTTGCACAGATCCGGGGATGACACAGCGTCGATGTCGGTTCACAAAGATGCCAACGGGGAGATTTTCTGCTACATGTCCATCGTTCCAAGGGACGTTTAAAGTGATCACTTTAATGTTACCGGACACAACGAATCGCAGAAATAAAATCACCATCTGAACAACATGCAAAGATTGTTTCTCTCTGTCAGCTAAAGAAAAACAAGGGACAGACGCTTCCCACTCAAGCATTTTTCGTGAAAATTAGCTGATTTTACCATTCAAAAACATTTTCCCAGAAGATGTATTCGTGAATTATCAATTTCATTTTGCATGAACCTCAGCCAAGGCTATTTTCGTTTCAACCAACTCACAAAAGTCGTGCCACGTGCGGACTATCCTGAGAAATGAATGTTTCGAGTTCCCACACACACTCACACACACATAAATACACCAGAAAAAAAGACGCATAAAATGCCCTGGGCTTTCATCTTTTTTATTATTATTTCCGGTAATTCTTCAGTAACACACGTGTGATCTGCTTCCATCCAACGAGATTGTAGCATTAGCAACACCGGAGCCAAACAAAAAAAGAAATATGTCAGACCTTTGTGCCCATAACCCAAGTGGACCGTCCTCGTGGCGGATATTCGTCCGGTTATCCCATTTTTTTTTTGTATGGAGATAGATTTATGTTTTATCGGTTTAGCGTTTATCCTCTCGAGATTGTTACCCAAATTAGTTGCAGAGGTCCGGTTTCATTTTTTTCTTTTTTTGCGAGTATGCATGAATGATAAGTGCAGGAACCGGCTGGGGAAGATAAATTTTGTCTGAAATAAGTCAGTGCTCTCGCCAAATAGGCACAGGGTGCGTTTTATTGGTTCCGTGTCTGCATTTCAGAGTCTCATATTGCGTTGCCCCGAGAGCTTACGAGCAATTTAGTTCACTAGAAAAATTTACAGTTTTTGATATTGGCGGAATATATTATTTGGTAAATCGTCTCGTCAGTATGTAAATAATATTCGAATATTTTAATTATATAACTATCGTTTATTTCTGTATTTTTTAACTGGCCGATGTCAAATATCAATTTATGCTGTAGTGTATAAACAATGAAATTCATTTTACGTTTTTATGAAATAACTAGCCATTTTTCGTTATCACATTCACCATAGAAATGTTTCGTGTCCCCTAAAGCTTCCATATGACTAATTTGGTTGTTCTCGAGTAATGGAGAAATTTGTGTTTCGTTTGTATGGCAGCTCCCCCTTAAAAAAAGGGGGGGGGGTGGAGTGTCTAACCACTATAGAAATGCTTATTGCACCCTAAAACCTCCATATGCCTAATTTGGTTTTATTTGCTTGATTAATTCTCGAGTAATGCAGAAGTAATGCATATTTCTTTTCTGTAACCGCGATAGATGGAAAGCCCTTAACGTCATATCGTGTTTTAGAACCCATTCTTTATTCTTTATTCTTTATTATTATTTGATTCATCTGACAGAAATAGTCTTAATGAATAATCTATCACGTTTTAAAATACATGCAGTCTTCTTATACTATTAACAAATTGTGACGTGGACATTCCAAATTCAAACACTGATTCAACGGACGAAAACTTGCGGATCGTTACACAAACAGGTTGGTTGTATCCATACAAAGTACGATGAAATCCCGGTTGCATTAGGGATCGGTATCTCAGCATCCTACTCGAAAGTCCAAAAGCGATAGGAGATAAGAGCAGTCGTCATCGCCATTGAGTAGTTTAACTACAAACGTCGCTTGTTGAATCTTTCGTCTCCGATCAATTGTTTCAAGTCCAAGCAAGCGACATCTGTCAGGATATGCCGGTAGGTTGAATGGGTCACGCCACGGTAAATTTCTGAGCGCAAGCCGTACAAACCTCTTTTGCACTCGTTCAATTCTTAGGTTCCACGTGACATCATTAGGAGCCCAAACAGCAGATGCATTCTCCAGGATCGGGCGAACAAGTGAGCAATACAATGCTTTTAGGCAATGCGGGTCCTTGAAATCTTTGGCAATCTTGAATAGAAAGCCAAGTTGTCGGTTTGCCCTAGATATGGTCCAGGTATAATGAGAGTGGAAGGAATGTTTAGGATCCAGCACCACGCCAAGATCTACCACTTCATCTACTCTCTCAAGAACATTTTCAACGATGTGATGGTCAAAAATGATTGGGTTCTTGGATCGATAATAACAAGCTAATAGCAAGTTTGTTCTTGCGGCACCAGTGAACAAACTCATCGAGTAGCCTTTGAAGAAGTAGACAATCCCCGATGCAACGCACCATGACATAGATCTTCAAATCAGGGCCCTCAATTGACCATCTTTGTGTTGTTATAGAATAACTACGTCCACGCAACCATCACCCGCGATGGAGAAAACGATTCACGGTCGAAATAAGATCGATTCATCCATACAACTGCTCTGCTCTGCAAGAAACATCGGGCTGCTGTTCTGTTCTATAAATAACCCAACAATGATCAATATCAACTGTCTCCGCTGTCCGGTCTGCTGAACAATGGAAGAACAGATAGAATACCCTTACGCCGAAATGGCTACTAGAGTGTAATTTACCATAATGTAATGGAACAGAAAACCTAACGCCTAAATGGCTACTACTTCTACTGTGTAATTTACAATTTATAGAAACATAAACATATGTACATGTACACGATAAAAACCCGGCTCTGTTACAGATAAAATGCTAATGAGCCTGATAAATAAATAAATGGGATAAAAAAAAATAGATCTTCAAATCATCAGCATACATAAGATTGTTTTTGAAGCCTAACGAAGATGCAGCGTCATTGAAATATAACACGAACAATAAAGGTCCCAAATTGCTTCCTTGTGGGACACCAGATACGCTCACAAACGATGATGACACGCTAGAGCCACGCTTGACACGAAGCTTCCTATCAGTCAGGTACGACGACAACCACGACACCAATCTGTTCGATGCGCCCATCCGTGATAGTTTACACAGTAGCACTTTGTGGTCGATCTTATCAAAGGCCGCCTTTAGGTCTGTGTAGATCACGTCTACCTGTGCCTTTTGTTCTAAAGCTTCGAAACAAGTACTGGTGAAATCCAACAGATTGGTACTTACGGATCTACCGGGAATGAAACCGTGCTGATCGGACGAAGTGTGGGACTTAGTAGCATGTAGAATTTGATCACTGACGATAATCTCAAAAATTTTCGATGCAGCGGGGAGGCTGGTTATTCCACGATAGTTCTTCACATTACGTCGATCCCCACTTTTGTGTACAGGTAACATGTATGATTCTTTCCAGCTCATGGGAAAAACTCCTCTTTCAAACGAGTGTCTGAAAATGAAGGCAAGCGGCACAATTATGCAGCGACGGAAGACAGATACAGGGATACCATACCAATTGCAATCTATATCTATAAAAATGGATTTCTGTCTGTCTGTCTGATTCTTATGGACTCGGAAACTACTGAGCCGATCGACATGAAAATTGGAATGTAGGGGTTTTTGGAATCGGAGAAGGTTATTATGATAGTTCAACACCCCTCCCCCCTCTCTAAGGGGGGCCGCCATACAAATGAAACACAAATTTCAGCATTACTTGAAAATTATTCAGGTAAATGAATCCATATTGGGCATATTGAGGTTTCAGGGTGCAATAAATGTTTCTATGGTGGTTAGACTTTCCACCCCTCTCTCTATGGGGGGGCTGCCATACAAGTGAAACACAAATTTCTACATTACTCGAGAATTATTCAAGCGAATGAATCCAAATTAGGCATATGGAGTTTTTAGGGTGCAATAAATGTTTTTACGGTGGTAAGACACTTCACCCCCTCTCTAAGGGGTAGCTGCTATACAAATGAAAGACAAACTTCTGCATGATTCGAAAAATAAACAAGCAAATGGAGCCAAATTTGTCATGCGGATGTTTTAGGGTACACGGAACGTTTCCATGGTGAATAGACACTCCTCTCCTCTCTCTCTGAGGGGGGGGGGGGGACTGCCATACAAATTAAACACAAATTTCTGCATTTCTCGAGAATTCTTCAAGCAAATGAAACCAAATTTTGCATGTGAAGTTTTTAGGGTGCAATAAACGTTTCTATAGTGGTTAGACTCTCCACTCCCCTCCCCCTCTCTTTAAGGTGGGGGGGGGGCTGCCATACAAACGAAACACAAACTTCTGCATAACTCGAGAACTAATCAAGCACAATTTGGGATGTGAGGGTTTTTGGGTATGAGAAATGTTTCTATAATGGTATGACACCCCTCCCTTTTCTGGAATGTAGAGGGAGTTCCATAAAAATACTACACATATTTCAACCAAACATGACAATTGAAAATTTTCGGAACACTCTAAAGGAAAAAGGGGAAATTCGGAAAATTTAATTCCCATACGTTCTACAACTACATAGTGACAAGTGCTGTTAGTCCATTCGATGTTTGCGCTAGCCAAATTGATCTTTGTTCGAAACTGGAAATGGATTTTAATGTGATGAAACGCACTCCTGTATCTTCTTTTATCTATACCAAAAAAAAGGATCACCGGATGTGTTGATAAGAGCAGAACTCGAGGAAGGTATTGTCCGATTTAGGGCTGTCTTTATTCAATCATATTTTCTGTATAAACATTTATTCCATGTAACGGAGAAACATGTTATTTGCAAGTGGTTGATAAATCTTGAACGAGAATTGTATCTGAAAGTAATCTGATATTATAATGATGAGTTTTGTTAGAAATACTAGGAATTTTATAGTAAAAGGTAAATTCAACGGGGTCGAATAGAAGATCAATCAATGAACAGTTCTGCAATTGGACCCATGAACTTGCTCATAGTAAGAAAACGTGAATGTTTGAAGGTATTGATAACAAAACACAAATTTTGGGCGGGACGAAGTTTGCCGGGACAGCTAGTCTGGAATAAAAAAATGTAATTTAAAAAATATTAACGGCCAAAATTTATACACTTTTTCCAAACGATACATTGAATGGTTAGACGTAGTCCTACGTCAAACAAATAAAATAAATATTGCGCGTAGATATTAAAAACGCTCGCAAGTGGTGTCGTAAGCTAAAATCTCATCGTAATGAAAAGAGTATTAATGAACCGCAAATAGACCCTCGAATATAGCAACATTCTGCGTCATACATAATCAGTTAAAATTACAACCATTTGCATGATCGGAAAGGATTCCCCAGCGGGAGAGAACCCATCCAGGCCATAATCGACACCACATGCATCGATAATTTTCCGCTTTATCGATTCCAGTGCTAGCCTTCTGGCAGAGCTCGCTTCGTAAAATTACAGGGCTAACAATGGTTTCGATAGCCGAAAGCAGGTAGCACCGGTCCTCCAATCTTTCGGATAAAATCACAGAACCATTTAGTTACATGGTGCCACGAGGGGCGACATTTACCTAGAATCGCTGATTAAATTTCAGCATACTCCAACTTTCCCTGCAAACGCACACGACGCGCGCGCTTTCAAACATACGAAAGTCTCTCATGCATATTGACTTTGTAATTATCCTCTCAACACGAACCAAGAGATCTTTTCGATATCGGATCGTGCTTTGGAAAGCCTCCAGTCCGCTACCCCCAGCGTTACAAGCAGAACTTTATCGCAAGCCTGCTGGAAGTCATAGAAACCCTTTCGGTACTTGTTAAAATGCTTATTAACACGAACAACAGCCGCACTTTGTCCCCCTTGTGCTCCATTGCCCACATCGTTGATTCTTGGAAAGGAAGCACCCAATAAAGGAGGTAAGCAGCTCTTATAATAGTCATATTAAGTGCCTTGAAAACCTCTTCTATTCCTGAAAAGCATTGTGCTTAAGCGTTTGCCTTACACGTCATTACCGCACCCGTGTCTGGTATCGTGACGGTTCTGGTGGTGGAGGTGCATGACCAAAAGGGGAGGAACAAAAAACGAATCTCAGCTTATTCCATATAAATTTGCATAGTTCATTATGCATGTCTGGGAACCGATGGTGTTTGCGTTCCCTCTGTTCGGCAACAGCAACAGCAACACCTTTGTGAGGCACGAGAGGACGACTAGCAGAATAAGAAAAAAAAAATAGTCAAACATGATGACCGAAAGTACAAAACGGATCCTTGCCTGCCTGGCGGAGATTTTATGCCACGAAAAGTGGCCCGCGGGTGTTGTTCCTTCGAAGCTCACGGATCGAGCCGAAAGGTGTCCCTTTGATCACGATTATGGACCCCATGTCCCCTTGCTTTCTCGGAAAATGCTGAAGAAAGCACACGACAGCTATAAATACATTTTCAATTTTCCCATCGCCTCACATTACTTATACGCTCGAGAGTGCAGCGAGCCGGGTCTGGCCAATTTCACCGGAACGGTGCGCTACGGTTTCCCCCCCATTCGGAATCACCAGAAGACTGTCGAGGTAAATGGCGTGTTGAAAACCGCCATATGAGGGGTATTATTATTTCCTCTGCTGTCGGAGTTCCTGGTAGTGGTCACACCGCTGCCAAAGCGGACATGCTGCCCTCGCAAGATAAGCTCTGCTCCCACGAAAAAGGGATAATAGAATCCTCCTAACGAAAGTGACCTTATTTACCGAATCGTTTCTGTGAAATGAAGTGGGACCGAAAGCGGAAAAATCTTACAATGCATCCATCGGAGAGCTCTCGGTTGCCTATGCGGCTGCTGTTGAATTTTTAAATACCGATTCAGATGAGGATTTTCAGGTGGACAGTAATAGTTTCTTTTCTAGTATTAGATGTAATGGAAAGCCTTGAGAAACGAACAGAAATATCGCTATTGTTATCGAAATATAATTTTATGTTAAAGGATGCGATACTCGTTGGAATCATGAACTCAGAAATTCTGAAGCATTCTATAAGAACATACTGTTAACTGGTGATTTTTACAAAAAAAACTCTTGAACTGTACATAAAAAAAAACAAACGTTTCCATGCTATGCTAGGGTTTCTTTTTTATTTTCGTGTAATGCTGGTTATGAGCCAAATTTTTTCCATTCAGCGGAATATTCCCCGCTGGATATCTTGATCAAGTGAAGTGAGCTTAGATTTGATCAAGTCATTGTTTCCAATATTTCACACCATGCCTTTATACAGTGATAGACATTCGTTTAGCCGCACTTGAAACACTTACAAAACAACTAGGAATGTTCTTTTTATCGGGATACTTATTTGCTGTAGTGATAGTATATTTAAGTCACTTTTATTGAAAGGACGTGCGTCACAATCGCACACACATACACACACAAGGCGGCATCGGTGGATATAAACATGCAAACGTCGTACATACGTTTAGCCGCATGGCATAAAAATTGAGTTTTCGCATAATCACCAAGCCTTTATCTGTGTTTTTTGAAAAAATACTTGGGAATGTTCAACTCACAAGATAAATATTAGATGTGCAACGTAAGAAGTTGGTCAGATTAGTGATTTACGTAGAATTTAAAGGAATGGCGAAAGGTATTCTATTGACGGAAGAGGGGCGGTAAATAATAAAGATATTCAGTGAACAAAAGTTTTCTAATCGCTCGATCGTGACTAAAATTGGTCTATCTGAGAATGTGGTACGAAATTTCTTTAAATAGTGCCAGAGAAATGGGATATAACAACCAACAAATGGGAACACCAAAGTTACTTTGCGTTTTGAAGCAACCAGGAAACGATGTCCTGCTCATACATTAAGGTAGAATCGGTTGTTCCAGTAACGAAGAGGCATATTGCACCCATCTTGAATGATTCACCAAACATCATGAGGAAGAAACCTCAAGGGAAGCCGAAACTGACCGCCACCCATAGGCAGAACCATCTCATTTTCGCCCGGCAATACATGAAATGGAAACTGGAATGGAGAAATGTTGTATTTTCCGGCGAAAAAAGTTCAATTTGGATGGCCCGGACTGTTACAGTTGCTATTGGTACAATTCAAGTCGACGGAATGTTGTGAAATCGAAGCGAAACTTTGGGGGCGGAACTTTGACAGTGTAGGGAGCCGTTTCCTATCACAGCAAACTTTCAATTTGATTCATTTTCACCCGAATGAACTCCGAAAAGTATCTTCAATTACTGGAGGTCGTTTTGATTGGCCATATTGAGAATAACGCTACCGAGGATATCGTTTTTTCAGCAGGATAATGCATATGTTACGGCCCAGACAGCCAGAAATTAAAAACAACACACATTTTCTTTAATTAATAAACACTTTTTTTCAACACATTAGATATACTATAAAATACTCAACACTAAACACACTAGAAACACACACAATGCCGCACCTGAAAGCAAAATAGTTATTACCCATATGCTCATATGTAAATACTTATTATAACTTACCTGTACATCGACGACGGATACCTGAAAAAACCATGAAAAGATATCATTATTAAACATTTTAAACATAATACTTACCAAAGCACAAAAAAGAATCACAAACACAAAACAACAATCACAACAAATAAACAAAAACAAGCCAGTTGTCATAGAACGGGAACGGGTGGAAACGAACCCGCTATACAACGCGTAATTGTTCATAGCGAACTTTCGAGAAGGAACCCGACCAAAGAAACAATTGCTAAAGGCTATTCAAATGACTATGGACCAATAGTATAAATAGGGCACGAAATGTTGAGAACAAGTCAGTCTCAAATAAACCACCGATCAGTATAGATCAAACCTGCTTTGTCTATATTCGATCTCTTTGTTACTCCACTACTAGAACTCTGCTCAAATACCTCTCTGGGCGGAGACAGCATATATCCACGTTTCCAAGCAATCGAAGGCATGGTTTGCTGAGAAGGACATTCCGCTTCTTGAATGACCTGCTTGCAGTCGATTGCAATCCCATAGAGAATCTATGGAGAATCTTGGCCGAGATGGTCTATGCAAACGGATGACAATTCGGACAACATTTCCAGTCTAATGGCAGTAATTCAGGAATGTTGGGCTATAATCAATATGGCAACACTTTAAAAGCTGTCTGACTCGATGCCAAATCGAGTTTTCAAAGTGATTCGAAATGGAGGTGGACATACTAAATATTAGCTACCGATTGGACTAGAAATTTGCCGCACAAATTTTCTTTTATTGAAATTTTAGGATGCGGCTAAACGAATATCCACCCTGATTCCATATATTTGAATTACTTAGAAAACAAAAAGTGAATTTATACTTTTTTTCAGAATTAATTCGATGAAAATAAAAAATAATCGTCTTTCATGAGCAAAACTGTACAAAGAATTGACTTATTTTAAAAAATGTTGAGGAAAAATAGGGTGCGGCTAAACGAATGTCTACCACTGTAACTGCATCGATGAATTACGCACGATGTCTGTTTCAACGCTGCTTTTAGAAAATGTATAAGTTTTTGTTGGGATAGTTTCTATTCAAATGCTCACAATCGTCTAGTTGTGAGCAGTGTTGCCACACGTTAAGATTTATCTGGAAAGGTACAGATTTTTTTCGTTATTTTTAGTACAGATTCTGTACGGTACAGAGTACAGATTTTCGTCAAAAAGTACAGATTGGTACATATTTTCCCGCGTGTGAAATTTCTTGCATTCGAAAAAAAACAACATTAAGGTAGGGTAAATGATCTTGGTTTGTCCAGTCGAAAATATGATCATGGTTTGCCCACTTTTTTGAATGCTCTAATTCAGCGCTCCTGTGTCAAATAAGGCTTTCGAATGTTTCGAAACATATAAATGAAATTGCCTTTTACATGATTTATAGTAGTTTGATAGTATATTTTTACGAAATCACATGTTTTAAAGGATTATAAAATACACCTTCTATTTGTGTCAATGCGCCCCTCATTCGAGCTAACTTTTAATCGATCACCAGATGATTATTTGGCACGTATTCAGACCTTTTCTGGATTACAACACTTATAAATATTGTAAACATCATGCTTGCTCACCATTTGTATCGGATTTACATAGCTAAACCGTTAAATTAAACGCATTTTGATGAACTCAATTCTGATCATGAGTTGTCCAATTCAATAATGTTGTTTTGTCCACATGATTTCTATGGCAACCGCTTGGTGCGCTGCAGTTTGTTTATGTTTGTTTATGGTGTGCTTCGCGCATAGCAGAAGTATGGTTTTACTGTGTTGATTGTGTTGAGGTGAAGACTTCTAAAATGCCCAAGAAAAGGCAATCAATATGATGACAGTAAACTCAAGCAATGATAAATGCAACATCTAATTGTGAATTCGAATGTTTTCATTCAAAAATGGAGATTTCTAAAACCGGACAAACCATGATCATTTTTTTGGGCAAACCATGATCAGAGGTGGTCAAACCATGATCATAATTCTTCTTTAAGGAAAATCGTTAAAAAACATAAAAATTTGAATAATTTCAACACCTTATGGTAGTATTAGCAACTAGAGACTTGGGGCTTTTCAACAAACCCAAACTCGTATCGATTATGTGTGATTTTCATGAAGAAAAATCGATTTGCATTTACTAGTTGCGTAAAAACACCCCAAATTGGACAAACCAAGATCATTTACCCTACATGACTACTTTTATGCCGCAGTATCGCTTGGAGCGATTTTTTCAAATTTTAATTCATGATAGTATGCAATCTGGATTCAAAAAAAAATATGTATAAGCATTATAAAACACATGAAGGGCTTGCAAATGTCAATGTAGTATTTGTAGTAAATAAATGAGTATGAGATGTGCCCACACATGGGCACATCTCATACGTGGATAGTAAGTATGTGTTCTAGCGTGGTTGGACAAAGACTCTTTATTTAATTCTAATCGTTCACATTGGTAGCCTACTGACTATGCGTGCAGCATACTTACGAGACGCTTTAAGCTGCCGTCAGCATGAGTCGCAATCGCTCAGAATATCGGATTGCGCTTTATGTCGATAGTGCGCATACAAAGTATCGACTTTCTTGGTATGCACCACAGGTATTTTTTCATGCTAAATTTCTACAACGAATATTTCCGATGGTACAGATTTTTGGACGAAAAAGTACAGATGAGAAAGATGTTTAACCCCTCTGGTACAGATTAAAATGTGGCAACACTGGTTGTGAGTAGTACTTGGAATTTATCGATTGCTTGGTCCTCCTCAAAAATCGTTTTCATATCCTACCATACATAGAATATGACTATCTTCTAGTATCTCTCAGCAAACAATGAGCGTCAACAAACCACAAAATTTGACTAAGTGGAAGGTCGAAAAATAACGCATTTTCGCGATTTTTTTTTTCCAGATGTAGGAGGTCAAGTTAATCAAAAAAATAAAAAATACATCCTGAGAATACCTTAACCAATCTCCAAAATGTCTCAAAACTCAATTCGAACTCCATCGACGCGAAAAAAAATCACATGAATCCGTTACGATCGGGAATAAAAATACAGTCATACCTCGATATAAGGCAATCTCGTTATAATGTAACTTTTTAATATGTCTTAGAGTTAAAAATAAACAATACAGAAATAGTTTTTGGAGTATAAATTATTCAGAACAAATGTTTCTAGTAAGTCTTCATACAAATAAGTACCGTAAAACGGGGTAGCATAGGTATTTTTTTCAATGTTTTGTGAATATGTCCTATCTAAACCCAATAGTATTATGCACATACAAATGCACACGCAAATTTTCAAAACAAGTACTGCACTAGTTGAAACGGAAATAAATAAAGATCACATTTTTTCAAACATTTCAACTTTCATGTTTCACGTCCAGTTTACATTTCAGATCTTAATTTTATAAAAAAAAACTTGAATTAATTTAGCTCTGGAAACTCCCGACGCATATTGATACATAGTTGAATTTGTACTTAATGGACATTTCACAAACGTAAACAATGACGCCGATCGGTAAATTTAGCTGATTGAAACATTTCAGGAAATATGTCGATTCGTGTTACCTTTACCTGAATTTATTTCATTATTTTTTAATAAAAAGGAACTTGTGGAAAAGCAATGTATGGATTGTTTTGTTTTACAGTCCTCGACAATTTTCCTTATGAAATACGCATGCCTTCAACCTGATATCCTTGGGCGGTCTTTTCACTTGGTATTATTATGGAATTTTTTAACTTTCAACATAACTTTGAACTGTTCCTCAGAAACGCCGATGTCAACGTTTAATGATGTTTCCTTCGTTGTGTCCCTGTTTCATATCCCTATTATCCTTTTTCTTCTTCTTCTTCTTCTTCTTCTTCTTTTTGGCTTTAAGAGGGTTTAAACTTTTCAGTTCATTCGCCTCTAGATCCCTCCTATCCGATCTATAAACTTTTAGTTAGTCGCGACAATACATACACACACTCTTTACAGATACACGGGCCAAAGGTTGTGCAGTCCACTGATCATTCAACAAGAGCCAAAGGTTGTACCGCTCATGACAACTCTACACGAGCTGATGTTTGCGCCGGCTAGTGACCATTCTATCCTGGATTCCTCGAGTCGAGAAGACGCACTACGCTAGATATGGGGTACAGACTAGGGGGGCGTTGCTGATTAATGGTCAGCTGCATATCAGTAGGAAGTATCTCGTGTCGGGCACACGTACAGAGCATTGGAGACAGCAACATCACAATTACGAAAACACGGCCCCGTCAGGCTGACGCCATATGAGCCTTAATCAAAATATATATTTTGGATAACAAAAAATAACTTTGAACATGTTTCAAAAACAAAATTCAGAGGAATTTCCATTTGAAGAATCCACATTTTCTCATTAACACAACATAAATCATAACAATATAGCTCATTAGCTAGGTAGCATAGCAACACTCATAACAATAATTTATGAACAGTATTCAAAATTACCCAGTGGTAATTTATGATGAATAAATAATACATTTTCATATGTTGATGATGATAACTGATTACGCTTTGCTTCGTACACCAGGTCAAGTTCAGAGAACAGTTTTCGCTATAATACTACTGCAAGGAACTGGAAGATAAACTCTAGCAATCC
This sequence comes from Toxorhynchites rutilus septentrionalis, assembly GCF_029784135.1. Lineage (NCBI taxonomy): Eukaryota > Metazoa > Arthropoda > Insecta > Diptera > Culicidae > Toxorhynchites > Toxorhynchites rutilus. The sequence goes on along the minus strand of NC_073745.1, from coordinate 312,639,445 downwards.
TTGCCCTCGATTGACTGCTTAGATTTTAATGATCACCAAATTTAGAATCGATCGCAATCATGGTTCACATTTCGTCGATGTCGAGATTGTTTTCCTGAACGCCACGCTTACTATTATTTTCACTTGCCACTTCGTTGTTTCATTTACTGGTCTTAAAGACGACGATTAGTTGTTACTCTCAGAAGATTCGACGCAAGATATTTTTTGTACTCCAATAACATTGCCAGCAAGGCTGTTTACGTTTGAAGAACTCCTAAATAGTCTGACTTGATTCTCGGGTCTGATCTTCTCCTAAGTGGTTGGATCCTTATCAGAAAAAAAAACCCTGTTGAAGATGGATATCCAATGGATATCCACGGAAACGGAAAATTTATTCATAATTCATTATTTTTATGTAAAATGTGTTTATTTCTTCCAAAACGTAATTCTTTATTCCCTTCATGCACACATGCAGTATTTTCCAGTTTCCTATTCGCAAATAAAAAGCCGAATATCCGGCTGCCGGAAGCTGTCCGGTATCCGACCAACCTACTATCCGTTCCATCATTAGTTGATATCAATCTCACTTCAATTTTTCAGACCTTTTCCTTTACTTAAAACTGATCATGTTTGTCTACTATCTACTTGAAGACTATCTTAAATGGTCATAAGGAAGGTTTATAAATACTGCTAGGTGGTAGAACATTAGTTTTGGCACATTTTTGAATAATCATAAACAGTTTCACATCAATTAAAAAAAATTTTTTTTGCTTGGATATAACGTAACTCGATATAACGTAACGAGAAAAAATATAAAGTTATATCGAGGTATAACTGTATTAGCATATTTCCATGGGCGCGCGAAGAAGAATGAAAAATGAAAATAAAGTCTTATACTGAGCAGATAGGATTTGGAGAAAAAAGGAGAGAAAAATTATGTTAGAGTGACAAGAACTTAGCCTTAGAGCGAGACGTGTGGACGCAAACGTCAACGGTCAACGGTCAAGCCAACGTCATCGTCATCGCCAACGCGCAAACATAAACGCTCTCGCACAGGTACGCGTATGCACACAGCGCATGCATACATAAAGTTGATCAAAAGTTTCTGATAGCAAAATGAAATGTGTTTTCTCGGTAGTGAGCTCCGCCCGATGAGCCAGACTTGTACAAGCCATTGATGGCAAGCTCCAGAGTGAAATAATTATGGAGAAAAAAACTGAGGGTCTGAGGAGCACAACACAAAACACAAAAATCCTACAGTCCCTTATTCTAGGATGTTCAAGGCATCTAGGATCACGTGTTTCACCCCATTCCTCTGGCAATGCGATAAGATACCAGTTTCGCATGCTCGCCGGTGCCACTATTTCGCGTGTGTTTTTCTAACATGTGTTTTGGTGAAGTTTTTAAACGAATGTTTTTGGCTATTTATGTTTCTTGATGCATTTTTAACGGAGAATTAGAATTTGTTGTCAGTTTCAAAATTCGGTTGGTTGTAGTATGTGTTAACTCCACACAAAGTAAGTACTATTTTGGAAGTTTAATTTTGCTTCGGATGGACTTATAAAACTTGCCCCGCAAATCTCTTTTAATGAAAGTGTTTCTCAAAGTATCTTTTATCACTCAGCAATTGAGTTTTTCACCCGAAATCCCCCCTTTTCGATTTTTCTCAATGTTAACCCAAAGTCAGCCATTCCATGCCAAACCGATATAGTGGTTCTCAGATTTTCGTGAAAAGTTGTAGTTTTGTTCTTTATCGCAAAACATTAGACCCTTTTTTTATTTTTTCAGTAGGATGACCATTTCCTTTTTAGGTTTGTTTGAAAAACCAACTTTTTCCTCTTTTTTCCAAAATGACTTTTTTCAAAAATTCATAACTTTTGAACTACTAAACCGATTCGGATAATCGACATATCAAATTAAAGCCAATAATCTTACTTCACCTGCAGAAAATTAGAAATTTGTTCTCGTTATTATTGATTGTATTCATTTTTTATTGTTTTCATAGTCTCGAGACCAAGGGCACTATTTTTTTTCATATTTTTTTTTTTGAAAAGCTGAGGATTTTTCACAAAATATATGTCGAGAGGCGTTTTTTTTCGTTTTTGAGTTATGTTTTATCAAAGTTAACCGATGGTTCGAAAATCAATTTTTTCCTCTTTCTTTTTGTTGGTTTTTTGGTGAAACCGAGTCGGAAAATGAATTCTGCGTATCCGAAAACATGCATTTTGGTACCACACACGATAAAAACTGAAAAATTTGAACTTCGCCCCTTGCAACACACCTCACCACACCCCCCCCCCACCCTTTTGGTTTTTCGGTGAAAACGAGTTGAAAAATGAACTCTGCGTATCTGCGGGCCCCCTTGCCCTTCCCCCTTTTGGTTTTTTGGTGAAACAGAGTTGAAAAATGAACTCAGCATATTCGAAATCCCCAGTCTACCAAAAATTGGATTTTTAGCTAAAAAATCTGAGTTTTGGCCGCCTAACTTTTCTCAGGGACCACTGTGCGCCCCCGGGTGCACGATTTTAGGGGTGCAGAATGAACCGAATTTATATGAAGAAATTGGACAAAATATGATTTATTCTTTTTCTGGTGAGGTGGTTGAGTGCAAATCGACTCTTCCGCCCCGGGTGCGGAAGCATCACTCGGCGCCACTGCCAAGGATTAACAAAAAAGCCGCGTCATAATTTTCTGTTTTTCGGTTGATTTGGCGTGAAATTGCTCGCCAATTATTAATATATTGATGATATACCTTCTATTTGGAGCACTTCGCGAACTCTGGCAGCTCTGTTTCAAACAATGGGTTATCAGCTTCGATAACATGGTTTTGTCTAACACAATACCACATTCCAACAAAAGACAGTCGTGAATTGAGTCAACCACTTCAACATGTCGAAAATACCGTCTCCAGGAGGACGTAAGTGAAGAAATATTTGATTATCAGTATTTCGTTGGAAATAAGTAAATATGCATTCCAGAGAGCCTACTCAAGGTCAACCGGTACCCGGTGATCCCACCGGTCCCTGTTCCGCGTCCCGCGACAACGATGGTTTATCCAACGATTCCGCGTTCTGCCGCAACGGTGGTGGATCCATCGATTCCGCTCCGCGGACGGCCTCCGAAACATATTAAGATGGAGTACATGTCAGCGGCGATCCGCAATCAGCGTTCCTCTTCGTTCATCATGAAACTCTTCGATCGCAGCGTCGATTTGTCTCGGTTCGAAGCGGACAGTCCACTGTATCCGGTTTGTCGGGCTTGGATGCGTAATCAGCCCAGGAATCGTGTGCAGGACGCTTCCCCAAAAGAACCGGAGCAACGAGACGAACTGCCGAATATCATTGTCCGACACAACCGGAAGGGTATGAAGGAGACCGAGACAACGCCAAATGTCGCTGAGAATGAACTCGCACCATTTCATATCGAGATACCCTTTCAAAACAGCGACAATACGAAGCTCGAAGAAAATCCCACGAAGGAACAATTACTAAAACTCCACAAAATTCGCTGGACTGTAGTGCGCAAGAAGTGGCAGAGCCACCGTCGGAACTACCTCCGGAAGTATCAGAGCACTTTCGATTGGCTGGACGCAATCGTTGTGAAACAACGTCGAACCTAACCTTACTTTTATTTCCGTTTGCATAATGAAATACAGTTTGATTCTTAATTGGCTTCTTGTTTTGTTGTTTACCCACGACTTGGGCTCGGGAGGCTCCACATGAGAGCTGCTCCACTCGGGGGGGACGAACGCTAATAAGAAATTCGCGCTGGGTACCCAATCCAGCGTTTCGCAGAAATGAGCGCTCTTTTTATTATTCATGGGAGGTAATGGCACGCGATAAAGCAAGATTTGTTTCGCAAATTTGTCGCATCTCGACGGCATTCCGTTGGCTCCTGCAAACCGACAGAGCCACGCTCTCTCTCTCGGCTAGATAAATAATCGCTGATGTTTGACTAACAAGCGAATGTTTGCTGAAAATTGTCATTACCATTAATGATTTCGTCGGAGGCCCGGGACGCCATCCAGGAACAATTGAGTTAATCCAAACAAGGTTTTATTATTCAACGACGATTCCGGGCGGGACAAGGTGAATGTTAATTCACATCCTAGGTAGCAGGGCAGGCAGAAGCGGGCGAGATTTTATCTGTCGGAAAATTAATGCCGCCGGGGTGAGTAATGGGTACATGGGAAATGTTATACAATTGCTCGGGGGTGATTTATGGGAATGAATTACAGCACTGTCGCGGGGAAAAGCATGAGTAGCAACAAAGCGCACTTCATCAGTGCTCTAAGCGGCTTGTATGCACACCTATTTACTTGTCCTCGCGGTTGACTGGTACCTATTACACTGATATCCTTATGCGTACTATTGCGGGCTTAGTGGTGGACATTTTAGGATATTGTTTCGCGTTTTCATTGATATATTCATTGCCACTTATTGTTTATTGGTATCATTGAGAAGGGTGGCGTGAGCTTGCTGTCATACCCTGAATTATACACACAAAAATGTCGTGTTGATTAAGAATAGAATTAGATTATACGGTCGTTCCTTTTAGTGGGTTAAATTTGTTATTCCATTTCAATGAGAGCAATTTAGACTGGACTGCGGTTTCCCTATCATGATTTTGATGAAATTCACGAGAGTTGTTATGAAAGTAATGCACAAAATCGTAACTGTAACAGTAGCACGTATTTGGGGGCTCTCCCCATACCACGTGGATAGAATATCACGATTTTATACACCCCTCTACTTCTTCGTGAGCAAGTAGGAACATGCCTTATACCCCCTGTTGTCCACGTGAACTTGAAAAAAAATCAAGAAAATAATTGAATTGTGCTTTAATTCATTTTTAAGTTTGTTTCTATTTCTATTCTATGTTTGTTGGGAAATATACTATCGAAATCCTTCACTTACTTAATCAGCAAAAGGCCCCAGTGGCCTGTGCTGTACACAAAAGTCGTCTCCATTCAGCTCGGTCCATAGCTGTTTGTCGCCAGCCATGCAGTCTGTGTAGGATCCGCAAGTCGGCTTCTACTTGGTCGAGCCATCTTGCCCGCTGCGCACCTCTTCTCCTCGTTCCTATCGGGTCGTTGTCGAGGACCATTTTCACTGGGCTATCGTCCGACATTCTAACGACGTGCCCAGCCCAACGCAGCCGGCCGATTTTCGCGGTATGAACGATGGGTGGTTCTCCCAACAATTGGTGCAGCTCATGGTTTGTTCGCCTTCTCCACATTCCGTCATCCATCTGCACTCCACTGTAGATGGTGCGCAACACTTTCCTTTCGAATACACTAAGGGCGCGCTGGTCCTCCACGAGCATAACCCACGTCTCGTGACCGTAGAGGACTACCGGTCTAATCAGTGTTTTATAGAGGTTAACTTCGTGATGCGGCGAATTTTACTCGATCGTAGCGTCTTCCGGAGTCCAAAGTAAGCACGATTTCCTACCATAATGCGTCTTTGTATTTCTCTGCTGGTGTCATTATCGGCGGTCACCAGTGAGCCCAAGTACACGAATTCATCTACCACTTCGATTTCGTCACCGCCAATCTGAATTCTTGGTGGAAGCTAACATTTGTCTCCTTGGAGTCTCTTCCTCGCATGTATTTTATCTTCGACGTATTGATGACAAGTTCAATCCTGCTGGCCTCAGTCTTCAGTCTGATGTAAATCTCCTTCATCGTCTCAAAGTTTCGTGTCACAATGTCAATGTCGTCTGCGAAGCCGTAAAGCTGGACTGATTTTCGGAAAATCGTGCCACTCGTGTCTATCCCCGCTCTTCTGATCACACCTTCTAAAGCGATATTAAATAGCAAGCAGGAAAGCCCATCACCTTGCCGTAGCCCTCTCCGAGATTCGAAGGGACTCGAGAGGATCCCCGATACTCGAACCACACACGTTACTCGGTCCATCGTCGCCTTGATGATTCGTGCCAGTTTATCCGGCAAACCGTGTTCGTGCATAATTTGCCATAGCTTGTCCCGATCGATTGTATCATAAGCTGATTTGAAGTCGATGAAAAGGGAATGTGTGGCTACGTTTAACTCGCGACCTTTCTGCAGAACCTGTCGTATCGCGAAAATCTGGTCCGTGGTGGCTCGGGCACCCACAAATCCCGCTTGATATTGTCCCACGAACTCCTTTGCAAACGGTGATAGGCGGCGGTAAAGTATCTGAGAGAGTACCTTGTAGGCGGCGCTTAGCAGCGTGATCGCACGGTAATTACCGCAACCCAGCTTATCGCCATTTTTGTACATTGGACACACGATCCCTTCCATCCACTCCTTCGGTAAGCGCTCATCCTCCCAAATCTTGACGATTACCCAGTGCAGTGCTCTAACTAGTGCATCACCACTGTATTTTAGTAGCTCGCTCGGTAAATTGTCGATACCAGCGGCTTTATTGTTTTTCAGCCGTCCAATCTCTTTCTCTACTTCTTGGAGATCAGGGGCCGGAAAACTGTCATCGACTGCACGTGCTCCTAAATCTATCGTCGTACCGCTTCCGTCCACTACTGCATCGCCGTTGAGATGTTCGTCATAATGTTGTTTCCACCTTTCAACCACCTCACACTCGTTAGTGAGAAGATTACCCTCCAAATCTCGATACATATCGGCTTGTGGCACATAGCCTTTGCGCGAGAGGTTAAACTTCTCGTAAAACTTCCGTGCATCGTTTGCGTGGTACAGGTGTTCCATCGCTTCGCGATCCCTGTCTTCCTGCTGGCGCTTTTTCGTGCGGAAGATCGAGTTTTGCCTGTTCCTCGCCTGTCTGTGTCGTTCCACGTTAGCTTTCGTACGGTGCTGCAGCATTTTCGCTCTGGCTGCATTCTTGTCCTCAACTAACTGCTTGCATTCGCCGTCAATCCAGTCGTTTCTTTGGTTCGGGGCTGTCATACCTAGCGCCGCTATAGCAGTACAACCAATGGCTGTACGAATATCCCTCCAGCCATCTTCAAGAGTAGCTGCGCCTAGTTGCTCTCCCGTTGGTAGCGCTGCCTCCAGCTGCTGCGAGTATTCCATGGCTACAGCGGTGTCCCATAGTTGCTCAGTGTTGGGCCGCGGCGTTCGACTTCGTCTCGTGTTATACACTGTTGACAGTTTTGCGCGCATGCATACTGCAACTAGGTAGTGGTTCGAATCTATATTCGCACTGCGATACGTACGAACATTGATGATGTCGGAGAAGAATTTTCCGTCGATTAGTACGCGGTCGATTTGATTTTCTGTTTGTTGGTCAGGTGATCTCCAAGTAGCTTTATGGATATCCTTGCGGGGGTGGAAAGTACTTCGGGCTACCAAACCACGAGAAGCTGCGACGTTCACACATCGTTGGTCGTTGTCATTTGATACGGCATGCAGGCTATTCGGCCCAATCATCGGTCATCCTACTCTCGCCCTACTTGAGCATTCATGTCTCCGATGACAATTTTCACGTCCCTTTATGGGCATGTCATACACTTGCTCCAGCTGCGCGTAGAACGATTTCTTTTCATCGTCGAGTCTTCCTTCGTGTGGGCAATGCACGTTTATGACACTGTAGTTGAAGAAACGGCCTTTGATCCTCAGTCTACTTATCCTTACGTTGATCGGCAGCCAGCCGATTACGCGTTGGCGCATCTTACCCAGCACTACAAAGCCAGTTCCAAGCTCGTTGGTTGTGCCACAACTCGGGTAGAAGGTAGCCGCACGATGCCCGCTTTTCCATACCTTCTGTCCTGTCCAGCAAAGTTCCTGCAGCGCTACGACTCCGAATTTGCGGGGTTGGAGTTCGTCGTATATTATCCTATCACAACCTGCAAAGCATAGCGATTTACAGTTCCATGTTCCAAGCTTCCAATCGTAGTCCTTATTTCGTCGCCTAGGTCTTTGCCGATTGTTCCGATCCGTATTTACTTCTGTGTTATTTGTAACTTTTTGTTTTTATAGGGCGGCTTGTTAGGCCTGCCCCCAACCCCCTGTCTCGCCGGAGGACCGACGTGCACAGCTCTTTTTAGAGTCCCCGCTGGCACGAAGACAGTGATCAGCCGCTCCTGACATGGGAACAGACGCTGTTTTGAGCCGCACCTCCATGGTGAACAGACGCTCGAAATCCTTCGATGCGGTTGAATAGCGGAACTCTCAAAACTCGGTTAGGATTGTTGTCAAAATTAAATTCACAACACGTACAATAATTTGAATGACAATGGACTTTAATTTAATTTGACAATGAGACTGATTCCAAACGATATTTAATGCATAAAATTTATTGTAACGACATTTAGCGATTTTAATTATGGCTCCTGTTCGATTCCTATCCGATATCCCCTCTTTTCGATGCTCACTTTTCCCAATGGATCCCATCGACGAAAAGGCTCAACGTCCTCTTTTTTCCTCCTTTCGATTTCACCCAGATGGTTTTATGATTGCATGGTCTAAAGAGATGGAATCTTCTGCGTTGCAGGAGGATGTCAACTCTTGATCATCCTCACCCACCCAGAAATATTGTTGAATTTCTGAAAAAAAACACCTTTTCGAAACACTGACTCGATTGGTTGATATTCACTTCTAGTTTGACTCATCCTGAAGTGGCAGTTACAGTTACTACTCGTACAATACCATCGCTGCCTGGATGAACTTCTGTGATTCTCCCCAACCTCCAACGCATAGGAGGTAAATTATCATCTTGAATTACCATTAATTTGCCGATATCGATACATACTGCAGGGCGCCATCGTTTTATTCGAGTTTGCAGTTGACACAGGTACTCTTTGCGCCATCGAGACCAAAAATCCTGTAATCTACGTAATCTAAGGTTCCACATCATTCGGATCGTCGGAAATGGGAGTAAGTGGACGGGAATTTAGGCAATCTGTGCGAGCAAGGTATTCATGTCCTCGGGCGATACTGGATTCTCACCGATGATTCGTATTAAATGGTGTTTCGCGCCGCCGCTTCCCACAGTGCTCCGAAATGAGGTGCACCAGGAGGGATGAAATGCAACTGCATACCTCCATTGGCGCATATCTGAAATATCCTATCATGATGTCGTTTATCCTTCAACATGCACATTAAATCCTTAAGCTTTTTTTGGGCACCAACAAAAATCGTCCCATTATCTGAATAAAAATGGGACCGAAATAGTCAACACAATTGAGAGAATGGACGAGATATTCTAACTCGCGCGGAAGGTAATTCCCCCATGAACTGCTGCACCATAGTCGGTTTTGCATACCCATCCATACCCACCGATAGATAGTACATAAGTGCATGAGATGTGCATGCACTTATGTACTATCTCCCTGGCTACACTCCTTCCTCCCTGGGGCCAGTATCGAAGTCTTACTGTGCTCAACATCAACTGCGGCCCAGCATGTAGGAGACGATCATGATATTGTTGTAATATCAGCCTTGCGAATAAGTGGTGACCCGGTAATACTACTGGATGTTTAGTGTTCTCCGTTTCATTGGAATTCTTCAACCTACCGCCAACCTTAAGAAGTATGTCGCTCGAAATGTAGGGATTAAACCACCGTAGTGGTGATCGACTTCCCACTGCTCTACTGCTATCTAATGTCTTCCACTCATCTGGAAAGGTTTCTTGTTGAATTCGACGAATCCAAATATTTTCTACTTGATTTAATTCCTTCGTGGTAATAAATTCGAAACCTCTATGCCCTTCCATTAAACGAAGCCATATAACTGTTTTGCGTATCAAGTCAGTATAGGCTGAAATATTTGATATAAACCATACGTTAAATTCGTTCGATTTGGAGACCTGTACTGGCTACGCACATACAGACAACCGCTACACGTTTTCTTACATGCATCTGAGAAACAATGAATTTCTACTAGAGTCGATTTTGGTATAATGACGCAACGTTCAATTCGTATTTCATTGAGTAACGGCAACTGAGCATAAAATGTCCGCCAATTCTCACCCACCGTCAAAGGTAATCGCTGATCCCAACCAATTTTTTGTCCTCGTTCGTCTTGCAATGTCCATAAAAGTTGCATAAACACCTTTGCTGTTGTAATTGTGGCGCCTGTAAGTCCAAATGGATCAAATAACGTAGCAATTATAGAGAGCACTCGACGTTTCGATAAGGGCTCTTCATTGTTATTGGTAAGTATGTTGAAGTTAATCCGAATGTATCATATCTTGGCATCCAAACCAGTCCTAAAGTTTTTAATGATGGATCGGGATCGAGATTTATTTCTGCAGTATCTTAGATTGCTATATTTTCCTTCGGTATACCTTTCAAAACTCTAGAATCGTTCGATGCCCACTTTCTTAGATTAAAACCACCTGCCGCCATCATCTGATTCAATTGATTTTATAAATTCAATGCTTCTTCTATTTCTTCGGTTCCCGTGATCACATCATCCATATAAGTATCTTCACATATACTCTTCGTTGCTAATGGAAATCGCTTCCCTTTATCTATAGACAATTGTTGAAGTGTTCTTGTTGCAAGAAATGATACGGGCTTAGTCCCATAAAGGGTGTGTCACATCAAATTGCATAACGAAAAAAACGCTGTAGAAATTTAGTTTTTAGGAATTATATCTTCAGCTTTCGCTTATAATCAGATAAGAGTGTATAGATCACGTTGGCCATGCTTCACTGTCAATTTTTCGTAAATTTGGAAAAATGTCGTCGAACGAAAAAGAGCGTCGTGAATTAATCCTGTGCACTCATTTCGTGAATCCGGAGTTGTCACATCGGGACATCGGTAAGATGCTGGGAATCGTCCAATCCACGGTCAGCAGAGTACTAAAACGATACTTCGAGAACCTAACCATCGACCGGAAGGTGAAGAACGGCAAAAATGGATGCTCCGTCAGTGAAAAAGATCCCAAGCGCGTAGTTAAGCAGTTTAGACGTGATCCGAGAAGTTCGGTCCGGGATGTCGCCAATAAGCTGAATTTGTCAAGTTCATTCGTCCAGCGGACCAAGCAGCGGGAGGGCCTGCGTATGTACAAGGTTCAGAAGGCTCCTAACCGCGACGAAAGGCAAAACATGGTGGGGAAGACGCGAGCCCGGAAGCTGTACACCGAAATGCTGACGAAGCCGCATTGCCTGGTAATGGACGACGAAACCTACGTCAAAGCGGACTTTCGTCAGCTGCCGGGCCTGTTGTTCTTCTCCGCAGAGGACAAATTCAGCGTTCCGGAGGAGATTCGCAAGCAGAAACTATCCAAGTTTGCCAAAAAGTACATGGTGTAGCAAGCGATCTGCTCTTGCGGAAAGCGGAGCGCCCCCTTCGTGATGACCGGCACGGTAAACGGGCAGGTTTACCTTAAGGAGTGCCTACAGAAGCGCTTACTACCACTATTGAAGCAGCACGAGGGCCCGACCATCTTCTGGCCGGATCTCGCTTCGTGCCACTATTCAAAGGACGTGTTGGAGTGGTACGAAGCCAACGGGGTCACCTTCGTGTCAAAGGAAATGAACCCGCCCAACGCGCCGGAGCTTCGCCCAATAGAGAAATATTGGGCGATTATGAAGCAGGCCCTCCGGAAGAACCCAAAAGTTGTCAAATCGGAGGCGGACTTTAAGAGAAAATAGATTTCTGTTAAAAAAAAACTACAACCTGACGTTGTACAGAACCTTATGGACGGGGTAAAGAGGAAGGTGCGAGCATACGGGCTTGGGCTCGAAGTATGAATAAAAAGAAAATGCCAAAAGTTGTTCAATAGTTTTTATTTTACTGTCTAAAATTTTCAAAAGGATCGATCTACTGGCCGAATTTCTACAGCGTTTTTTCCGTGATGCAATTTGATGTGACACACCCTTTAATCAGCATAAGATCCTTATAATCCTCTGGGTTTACGATTTGGTCTAGCGTTTTTACCACTATCGAGAAGTACATGCAATTCACTTGCGGATTCCTTTGTGATTATAGGTAGTTTAAATAAAGATTGAATCTGGCGTTTTTTCAACAGTTTGGACTTATTATATCTACTTAGTAACATTTCCCATGCAATCGTGTAATTCGCTCCTGTAAGTTGTAGTGGGTCGACAAGAGCTTTCAGTTCTCCCTGCAAGCAGCCTTTGAGGTAGTGAAATTTCTCCACATCAGGCAGATCCGACTTGCAGTGTATGAGTGATACGTAGAGATCTCTGAAGCTTAACCATTCGTCTATATTACCGTCAAAGTTTTGCAGTCTGATTTGCGGTAGACGTACATGGTCGAACGTCCCTTGCAGCATACTATCGTTCACTCGAATACTTTGAGTTGACATTGATTGCTCCCGTTCCTTCTTTAGAATTTCCATCAGAAAAGCCTTGGCATGATAAAAACGGTTTCTGGAATCTGTTTTTTCTTGTTCGTAAAAATCATCCTCGTCGTCAAATTCATCGTGACACTTAATGTCAAGGAGTGTTTCAGAGAACTTTTCCCACGCACAGTTTAGAGTTTCTAAACGCACCTCCGCTTGGCTCGTTGCTGTTTCACCCTTGAACTCGGAAACGAACTTCCGTTAATGTCGTTAATCGTCGAATGTGCATCTTTCAGACTTAGTAACATCAGTTTCAGGGACGGTGATGATTTCGAGGTAGTGGTCGTATTAGGCATGATGAATCCTGACGAAGTAAATATAGCTCCGAATTGTGATTGGCAAATGGATCAGTTACGGGATGAATGGATTTCTTTATTGAGCTACGTCCTCATTCAAATTAAACGATAGCAGCGATAGTTCCTTTGGTATATTGAATCGATATTCCTGTGGCAGCTTGATATTTGCGCAGTAACAACCTTATGATAAAGAAAATCCGTCCATACGATGTTCCAAAGATACAAAATCGGCTGGACCAAAATGTTGGGGAATATCGAAATCCTTCGATGCGGTTGAATAGCGGAACTTCCAATACTCGATTAGGATTGTTGTCAAAATAAAATTAACAACACGTACAGGGTGGGCCATTTAAAGTGGAAGGATTTGTTTTTGCAATAGCAAAGTAAAGAAGTGGAATTTAAAAAAATTTTTTTTGAAATTCATTTATTTTGGTCCAAGGAGATTTGTTCTAACTACTTTTTGATTATGATATCTCGTAAATGACCGCCTCTGGCCTTGACCACAAAATGTGCCCTTTTTTCGGCATTTTCCATCACTTTGCCCAATGTTTCGGCCGATATAGCAGCAATTTCTTGTCGGATATTGTCTTTCAGCGCAGCCAGGGTCCTTGGTTTACCAGTGTATACCTTGGATTTTAAATATCCCCATAAAAAAAAAGTCAGGAGGCGTCAAATCAGGTGATCTCGGTGGCCAGTCATAATCGCCGTTTTTCGATATTAATCTTCCGGGGAACATTTCGCGCAATAATTTGGTCGTGGCAGCCGCTGTATGGCATGTAGCGCCGTCCTGTTGGGACCAGTAATTGTCCAATTCATTTTCACGAACAAATGGCAATAAAAAGATGTCTAACTCTTGCGAACGATGGCGACCTGATGTCGATGGAGTCTCTGCAACACTGGCTCGAACGGCATCAATATTCTCGTCGAAACGTCTTGGTCGTTGTCTGGACAGATGACTGGCATTACCAACACTACCAGACGATATAAATTTGGCATATAATCGACGTATAGTGTTGTATAGTGTTGTATAGTTGAACAATTTCAGCGCGTTGTTTAGGTGTGTATTGTTCCATGGTTAAAATTGTACTGAAATGACGCTTCCAACGCGGTATGACATTTGTTAATCTGACATCTCTGTCAAAAGTTATGGGGTTGCCAGATGCTTCCACTTTAAATGGCCCACCCTGTACAACAATTTGAATGACAATGGGCTTTAATTTAATTTGACAATGAGACTGATTCCAAACGACAATTAATACATAAAATTTATTAAAGTGACATTTAGCGATTTTAACTATGGCTCCTGTTCGATTCCTATCCGATATCCCCTCTTTTCGGTGCTCACTTTTCCCAATGGATCCCATCAACGGGAAGGCTCAACGTCCTTTTTTTTCCTCCTTTCGATTTCTCCCAAATGGTTTTATGATTGCTTGGTTTAAAGAGATGGAATCTGCTGCGTCGCAGGAGGATGTTAACTCTTGATCAATGTTTTTTTTTTGTTTTTTCATCGATCAAAATATTATTTATCAATAGTAATGATTTGTTCTAAACTCATTACTTATTCTTCAACATTGTCGGTGAAGCTAATTGGTTTTTTTTCAGATTCCATTTACGTTGTCTTGACGTTTTTCCTTGTGGATTCCATATTAAATAGACATTTGTAAATTTGTTTTCGGCATTTTTTTTTAATTAAAAACCGACTTAAGCTGGCTGAGATGTTTGAGTTTTCAAGAAAAAAAATACACTGAGATCAAGGACAGTTACATTTAAACTTATTTTGCGCTATATGTGCGACCATTTTTGTATAATTTTATTCTTAAATCACAAACCAATCTCACAAAGAATAAAATCGCACATTCGGTAACTGGGCGAGAAACGAAACCCAGTTGTCGATATTCGCTTGCTAATTGGACCGGTATGTACAACGTCACAAAAAATCGAGGGGAACTACAATGAATTGTTTGATTCGCGTTGATCGTGAAATTGAATAAACAAAGGGTTCCACTGAAAGTTTTGCATTGAATGGGACAACAGGTACGATATATAGTTTGGGGAAATTAGTTTTCTGTGATCGAATCAATGTTTTGCCATGCAAAAATAATATCAATTCTTATAATATCTCAAATGTCATTCGAATGCCCGTCACAGCAAATCTTTAAATTGAATATGACGTCAATTGTTTACGAATTGCTGCCTTTTAACTGGGCTACAGTCCTGAGTTCGCTTATGTAAAAAGCAGACCAGTTGCAGCAGGTTCAGTTATCGATCGATTACAGTACTGAAACATCGATTCATCTGGATTTTCTCAGAATTTTGTGAAAAACAGTAATTGTTCCGGGCGTTTTCATTGGCTGGCGGATTGACGTAGGTTCCAAGCAGTTATTGTAGTTTGCAAGGCAAGTAAATTGTTAATGTTTTTATTATAATACGGGTTTTTGGGGCCGGGGAAGGTTTTCATAATAGTTTGAGACCCCTCCCCCCTCTCTAAGGGGAGGCTGGCATACAAATGAAACACAAATTTCTACGTTACTCGCGAAATAATCACGCAAATGCAACCAAATTTGACATGTGTACGATCTAGGATACAATAAATGTTTCTCTGGTGGTTAGACACTCCACCCCCCTCTCTAAGGGGGGGGGGGGTCTACCATACCTATGAATCACAAATTTCTTTCTACTCGAAAATTAATCAAGCAAATGAAACCGAATTAGGCACATTGAGGTTTTAGGGTGCAATAAATGTTTTTATGATGGTTATACTCTCCACCCCCTCTCCAAGGGCAGGGAGGGGTCTGCAACACAAATTTCTGCATTACTCGATCAATCAAATGGAAAAAAAATATTCCCATGCCAAATTTGGCATGGGAATATTTTAGGGGACACGAAACGTTTCTGTGGGAGGAGGGGTCTGTCTTTATTCTATCATATTTTCTGCATCAAAAATTTATTCCATGTAACGGAAAAACATATTATTTGCAAGTGGTTGAAAAATCTTGAACGAGAATTGTGTCTGAAAATAATCTGATATTATAATGATGAATTTTGGTAGAAGTACTAGGAATTTTTTAGTAAAAGGTATATTCAACGGGGTCGATTAGAAGATCAATCAATGAACAGTTCTGTGATTGGACTCATGAACTTGCGCTTAGTAAAAAAACGTGAATGTTTGAAGGTATTGATATCAAAAAACAAATTTTTGGCGGGACGAAGTTTGCCGGGTCAGCTAGTCCAGTTATAAAACTTTCCCCACAATCCAGTGTAAGACTGTCGCCATAATTTTCGAGCTGTATGGTTTGCTTGTTGCGTTACTTTGGGAAACATTTCGGCAACGTTTCAAAAGATCTCGATTCGATAAGATTTTGTCGATTCACAAAATACGAAAACTTGCTCGGAGTGATAGTTATAAGGATCGAATTGACTGTTCGATTCAATTTACAAAATAGGGGCTAATGTTTCCGATAGATTGTTCTTGTACCTCTAGATAATGGAGGAATACAATAATAATGTTGAGTGTATTTTTATGGAAAATAAATGTTTTGTTTAGACGAATTTCATGCCAACTCGACTGGCCATTAGCAGCACCATCTCAGATTGTAGTGAAACTTTGTTGGCGGTCATTAAAGCAATTTTGCATACTTGAAATCTTCGAAACAAAATTACACTATTTTTTTGAATAGGGCCAAATTATTTTCATTATTTTTTACAAAAATTTATGACTTAAAAACTAGAATATCCAAAAAATTCTGGTCAAAGGATGAAATGTAAAAAAATACCCAAAAATTGTTTAACAAAAATTACACTAAAAAAAGTTATTTTCAAAATTAAAATTCATTTCTCTCAAAAAACAAATTAAATTCTCAAAAAAATTATTCAAATAGCCCTTACAATTTCCAACAAGTCACCCATACATCGAAAGATGGGCACTTTTACAGGAAAAAAGTTTTTTTTAAAATAAATTGTTCATGTTTTCTTTGAAAAAATACAACTAAACCTAACTCTTTTTAAAGTAAAAATAGCGATATGGTATTCGACAAAGTTTTAGATCTCATTAAAATATGAACTTTTGTCCAAGGCATTAACTTTCTTTATTTTATAGTTTCTGTAATACATGACATTTTTGTATTGAGACTCCTGAAAAAATAATGTTTTACTCATAACCATTGTTGCCACATTTAAATCTGTATTTAAATCTGGGTCAAAAATCTTCCTCATCTGTATTTTTTTTCCAAAAATCTGTACCATCAAAAATATTCATTGTAGAAAAAAAAACAATAATTTATTAGCATGAAAAAATACTCACTTGTTTACTACAAATACTACATTTACACTTGTAAGTCATTCGTGTGTTTGATGATGCTCATACATATTTTTTTTCGAATCTTGATTGCATACTATCATTTATTAAAATTTTCGAGCTGCCGTCACGATATTTGACCAAACCCTTTGATCTCAAAATAGCGTTCGTCGTATCGTTGCTGAGCCGATTATTTTTGTTCTGATTATTTTCAGAAAAAAAAATCGCTCGACAGTTGCCGAGGAGTGAGGCATAGTGAGAACGTTACAAACAAGGCATCGAAGCGCCGAAAAAGCGAGCGAACCGTCAATTCTTTTACGGCTTCCAATGTTTATCCACCAACCCTGTACATGCTCGTTTTCTTAAATTGTAATTTTCTTACGGAGCAATTTTATCTTTAGGGTACGGAAGTAACTCTTCACAACTTGTACATTTCCATTGTAGAATCCTGGAAACGCTTCTAACACAATGTTAATGCTGGTCAAACTGAAAATGTTTCTGGGATTTAGCATTACCGCAGACTTGAGCGTCGAATCATCAAAATAGAATCTGTTTCTCATTCGTTTGATTAGCTCTACGAAAAAACTACGACAAATATCCTTTGAAATGATCTGCCTTTCGCTGTCAATTGCTCTGATAATTTCTTCGGCTGCTATTCCAACCTGATATGATATCCAAATGATATTCACATTTAATAGCATTGGATATTGAAACAACGTAAGATTCCTTGCAGATATTAGTGAGAATGATCAAATAAAAAAACAGGAAGTGGGTTATATCTATGGTATAACCGCAAGGGTGACGTAGGACTATCGTTGATTTAGAGATCATTTGTATGAAGTTGAATCTGAATTCATTCTGAATGAATGAATATTTGGAGAACTTCGAAAACGAGAGCGTTACGTTGGAGGCACAAGGTTTTATGCATCCAATATTGGATACGGAAATATCCTACTGATGGGGAAGAATAATCTTCAGAAGCTATCCTGTTGATTGCGATTGATTGAAAAATCACAAAACCTAATGTATTTGGTCACAGTGTTACATGGATAGAAAACATTAAAATAAACTCTTTCATATGAATGTAATTTTAAATTACCAGAGGAACTGGCAGATTATTTTCAGTAACGATTAGATATTTCCACATTTTCCTCGATACTGGAAGCCCACCAGTGGTTAATGCTAACTCGATAACCATCTGTTAATAGCACTTGATTGAAAAATATTTGGTCACAGTGTTACATGGATAGAAAACATTCAAATAAACTCTTTCACATGAATGTATTTTTAAATTCCTAGAGGAACTGGCAGATTATTTTCCGGATCTTTCTCGATCCAAACGGAAAGAATTCCGTGCGTGTATGTGTGTGTGTGTAGCGGCTGCTTCGAGATCTTCCCGGGGAACCGTTTGTAGCATCACTCTCCTCCTGATGGATTCCCTTCTGGCCTAAGGTGCACAAACAGGCTCTTGGTGACACCGTTCATCCGCGCTTTCATGATAAATGAAGAGCTTCACCACAACAGCGACAACATGCTCCAATCGCTGTTCAATTAGAACTGAGTGGATTTCCAAGCGGCGCTCGCTTATATACCGATTGGTGATTTCAATAGCCTGTTTTGAAAGCAAATTTAAGACTATTGAAACAAGTTTTTGGATCAGAAAGTAACAAGTATAGAACGCGTAGACATTTTATCTTTCGAATGAAGTGTTTATCATACCATTTCGTTCAGTTGTTTAGCAGCTATTAACACTCAAAATCTCGGTCTCCGGCGTAACGCTTTCGTTTTCGAGACTTTGATTTTACACCCCGGTATAGAAATGAAAGACGTAGTCCTACGTCAAAAAATTCAGGTTTTTCAGCCTGGAACAAACGATTCAATCTGTTGATCTGGGGTAAAACATAGTTCGCACCGTCCGACGCGAATTCTTTCAGATGATCCTTGTAAGGATTTTCGTCCTTATGAAACTGATCAATCATTGTGTTGTGAATGCTTTCATGATCAGCAGCACCAAGCGATACTGTGGCTGAAAAGTCGCCATGTACCTTAATGTTGCTTGTTCAAATGTAAGAAATTTCACAAATGGAAAAAATCTGTACCAAACTGTACATTTTGACAAAAATATGTACTCTGAGCCGTACAGAATCTGCACCAAAAATAACGAAAAAATCTGTACCAATCTAGATAAATTTGTACGTGTGGCAACACTGCTCATAACTTTTTGTTTGTAAATTCTAGCGTTTGACATGTTCTTGACATGTTTCTAAACAGAAAAAGGTTTGCAGAACATGTAAATCGCGATAATTTATACTCAGAGATCGAAATGCTCGCCGATTTGAGACGAAAAACATCCGTTTTCACCCACAGGGAAAAATAGCTGAGAATATAGGAGGCGAGAGAATATTATACGCTCACTTCGATTCTCGCGAGAAACGCAAAGCCGATTTTTATTTTTCGGTGAGTTATGATTGCCGAAAAATGGTTTCGTTTTCAGTGACTCCTTGATGCCGATAATGGTTTTTCACTTCTTCAGTACAGCTGAAAACATTGCATGAAAATATGCGGCAATATTGGGTTTCATCGTGAAGTGAACATGAGATGGATTAATATTTGTACAATTCAGACGCTGTACAAATGCAAATCGTTTGGACGCTGTCCTAACAGATTAACGTTGGTAAAGTTAGCTATGATTTTTCGCTCCATATTTTCAGTACGAAATGAGAGACGAAAAATCATTCTCGTTGAACTTCCGAGAACGAGATTTTCCACATCTCTTTCTCTCCCTGTAAAATATATGTTCCTTTTTCCCTGTAAAATATATGTTGATATAACTCTTTCAATATGAATATTTTAATTGTTGTTAGATAAACAAGATCTATTTATGCGGACAATCAATCCTTTTAATAAACGTTTGTTCGCATAGCTAGACGTAATCACCAGGTTGCTCGTCTGTAGCGTTAGTATTTACATTTCTGATAATAGTCGAAACATCTTTCGGTTGTTATCGGATAAAATCAAAGAAGTTTGGAAGAAATTTAGTGAAATGTCTGGAAAAAGTGCTTTGAATTTGTTGCGAATCTATGATAGCTCCGACACGGAAGGTGAAAATGAATCCATTTCACCGGCCACGATTCAGAACGACGCGGAATTACATATGGCAGTAGAAGGCTCATCGAGGCATAGAACATTCACAAAACGGATGTCGGATAAAATCAAGCGCCGAGAAAAAAAAAGTTATCCGATCGGAAATCTATCATTAAGTCTATAATCTTCTCCAGAGGTTTTTCTTATAACTGTAACTATCACATGAACAAATTGGCGATATTAACAAAAAACAAATAAAAGATGTTTCAAAGTGAAGTTTTAAAAAATATCGATGTATTTTATTGAAATTGGGTTAAATATTCAAAATAAATGTTCGAAAATAAAATTAAACAGCTTAATTTGTAGTAAAATTTCAATACAGGAACTGTAGTTAAATCATTAAATCTTCGACTGCATACATTTAGACTGTAGACGTATTGATAATATTGATAACGCACTATGAAATGGACTATTTATTTATGTAACTGATTATTATAAAAATCAGCAAATAAAACTGACTGGTTATTGAAAATCTGATTTTTTTTACTTACACCAACGGTATGAGTAAATGTTGAGTACGTTGAATTAACCAAAAAAACAATATTATATTACCAATATATTTTACTACTGATCTGCTTGTATCATTATCTACTTGAAGATTCAAATGCAGATATTTAAGTAATTACGACATAAAAAACACAATTGCTCTCTACGTTCATCGCAGTGCAGTGAACAGAGAATAGTAACTAGGGGAAGTGGGGGCATAGTGGTCACCTTAAGAAATCCAGCCCATTTCCAGCGCTCACATACCGATATAATTCCCGTTTCTCGAAGAATATTATAGTTTAACTCATTGTACATTTCGTCTTCCTAAGCTCGAAGCCGCCGGACGGTTTTATATCGTTATCGTCCATCGTTGAAGTGATACCGTTATTTTCGTGGCTGGTGAAGTGAGTGTTGGACACTAACAGGATTCCCTGTGAATTCATTGAAGCAGACACAACAAGCGAGAGGAAGAAACCCTGCACGCGAGCGCTGTGTGCTGGTGTGTTATCGCCGTAGCACCGTCTTCGACATCATCACCGCGTGGTGCGATACACGGGTTCAGCTGTACCGAACGATCAACACGCAGCACCGTTATAAATAATCCGCACTGGTGTGCATAATAAGTATACTGAAATTAATAGGTTAAGGTTATTAGGTTAAGGTTAATTATAAAAAAAAAATTGCAAAAATTATAAGAAAGTGTACATCTGCCATTCTAAATGGCAGAAGGGGAAGAAAGCGTTGACATGGATATCGAATCCACTGTCTCCCCCTCCCCAGCTACGGGTGCTGGGAAGTCGCTTAAACGCGTTCCCCCCTCAGAAGATGTCTCTTTACAGGAAGAGTTAACTCACCTCAACAAGCCTCCCTCAAGAAAATTTGCAAACCTTTCCTCTTCACCCCCTCATTCTCCTGCTCCCGTTTCCGCTCAACTCCCGAACTTGCCTCCCAGCCCTACTGATCCCGCTCCCGCTCAACAATCGACCTCGACCTCCCCGTCAGTTGCTTCCTCTCCTCGTGTCAAGGTCTATCCAGAAGATTCACCTGGAGCTGGCCCATGGGTTGTTTTTTTCCGGCCCAAACCGAACGGAAAATCCATCAATGTCATTCAGGTTTCGAAAGATCTGGCAAGATATTATTCCTCCGTGGTCGAAATCTCTAAGGTTAGACCGAACAAACTGCGTGTTGTCGTAAGTGATCGGAAACACGCAAATGCAGTTGTGATCGACGAGAGATTCTCCCTAGAGTATCGTGTCTACGTGCCGTCCCATGACTTAGAAATCTCGGGGGTGATAACTGAAACGGGTCTGACGTGTGAAATGATAAAGGAAGGAGTTGGTAAATTTAAAAGACTCCCGTTGGTGGGCGTTAAAATTTTGGACAGCCGCCAACTAGGGAAAGTATCCCAAGAAAAGGGAAAAACTAAATTCACGCCGTCAGACTCGTTTCGAGTAACTTTTGCTGGTTCCGCTCTCCCTGACTACGTCATGGTGGGCAAATTAAGACTGCCTGTGCGACTCTTCGTGCCAAAGCCCATGACTTGCCAAAAATGCAAGTCAGTTGGTCACACTTCAGATTATTGTGCCAACAAGGAGCGCTGTGCCACTTGCGGAGAGCAACATGAGGGGAAATCCTGCAGTGCGACTGAGCATAAATGTCCATATTGCGGGGGATCCCCACACGAGCTCTCAGTTTGTGAAACTTACAAGAGTCGCTGGGAGAAACAGAAGCGCTCTTTGAAGGAACGCTCGAAACGCACTTTTGCGGATATTTTAAAGGGCGCTTCTCCACTGGCCCAAAAACAACAACCAATCATCACACAAAATGTCTTCGCCACGTTGCCCGTTGACGAAATGGAAGCGGACACAGCTAACGGAGGCACACCGTTCATTTCCCAAGGGAATCCCCGGCGCAAAAATGTGACCACTCCCAAAGTTCAAGGACAAGCCCCTCCGGTTATACCTCCTTTAGCATGCCTAAAAAATCGAGTGCAGCGGACAAGCAAAATCAGGTTCCTCCTGGCTTCCGTGGGAATAGTTCACCTTCGAACGACCCAGCACTCGAGGGGACATCAAAAACCCCAAATGTCCCTATTTTTCCGTCCAGCTCAACTCCCCAATCGGGATTTATAAAGTTGACCGACCTTCTGGCTCAAATCTTCACATGCTTTAATGTTTCCGACTCCATCAGAATCATTGTCATTTCAATGCTTCCAGTATTAAAGACAATTTTGCAACAATTGATGCAAACATGGCCCCTCCTTGCAATGATTATCTCTCTTGATGTCTAATTCAAATAGAGAGGTCGGAGATATCACTGTTTTACAGTGGAATTGTCGTAGTCTTATCCCTAAATTGGATACATTCAAATTTTTAATTCATAACTTCAATTGTGACGTTTTTGCTCTGTCCGAAACTTGGCTTTCTTCGCGAGATGATATCTCTTTCCACGATTTTAATATTATACGCTTGGACCGTGTTGACAGATACGGAGGGGTGCTATTGGGGATCAATAAGTGCCACTCATTTTTTAGAATTGACCTTCCACCTATTGGGGGGATCGAAGCTGTTGCTTGTCATGCAAACATCAGAGGCAAAGACCTCTGTATTGTCAGCTTGTATTGGCCTCCGAGAGCTGCGGTTAGCCGCAAGCAACTTGTTGACATGTGCTCACTCCTTCCTGAGCCACGATTGATCTTGGGAGACTTCAATTCTCACGGAACTGCCTGGGGGGAACAGTACGACGACAATCGTTCATTGTTGATATATGACCTTTGTAACAGCTTCAATATGACCGTTTTGAACACTGGGGAAACAACACGTGTACCTAAACCTCCTGCTAACCCAAGTGCTCTTGACCTCTCGCTTTGCTCGAATTCACTATCGTTAGATTGCAAGTGGAATGTAATCCAGGACCCCAACGGCAGTGACCACTTGCCAATCAAAATTTCCATCACCATTGGTTCGAATTCTTCTGAATCTATAAACATGGCATATGACCTCACAAGACACATTGACTGGAAAAAATATTCGGACGCGATTGCTCTAGCCATCAATTCCAGAGATGGTTTGCCTCCATTGGAGGAGTATAACTTCCTTTCTCGTTTGATATATGACAGCGCGGTTCGCGCTCAAACGAAACCCATCCCAGGCTCCACTATTCGTCGAAGGCCTCCCAATCCATGGTGGGATAGCCAATGTTCCAAGCTTTATCAGGATAAATCGAACGCATTTAAAGCTTTTCGGAAACGTGGAACCATTGAGAATTTTCAAACGTATTTGGACCTTGAAAATCAATTTAAAAACTTGATCAAACGTGCTTATTGGCGAAATTTCGTGGGAGGTTTGTCACGAGAAACGTCAATGAAAAAATTATGGAAAGTGGCTCGAAACATGAGAAATCGCTCTTCATCGAATGAAAGCGAAGAATATTCACATCGATCGATTTTTAATTTTGCACGGAAGGTTTGTCCCGATTCCGTTCCTGTGCAAAAAATTGTTCGAGATATACCACAAGATAGGTGCGATCTTGATTCCGAGTTTTCGATGGTACAATTCTCTCTTGCTCTCCTTTCATGTAACAATTCGGCTCCAGGAACGGATAGAATTAAGTTCAACTTGCTGAAAAACCTCCCTGATGTGGCGAAACATCGCTTGTTGAATTTATTCAATCGGTTCCTGGAGCATAATATTGTTCCAGATGGTTGGAGACAAGTGCGAATTATAGCTATTCAAAAACCCGGAAAACCCGCGTCCGACTTCAATTCGTACCGCCCAATAGCAATGCTGTCTTGTATACGGAAATTGTTGGAGAAAATGATCTTGTTTCGCCTTGATCGATGGGTTGAAACGAATGGCCTACTCTCAGATACACAATATGGGTTCCGCAGGGGCAAGGGGACGAATGATTGTCTTGCGTTGCTTTCTTCAGAAATTCAAATGGCTTACGCTGAAAAAAAACAAATGGCTTCAGTATTCTTGGACATAAAGGGGGCCTTTGATTCTGTTTCAATAGAGGTTTTGTCAGACAAATTACACTCTCGGGGTCTGCCGCCTCTGTTGAATAATATGTTATATAACTTGCTTTGTGAGAAACAGTTGAACTTTTCTCACGGGGATTCGACAGTAAATCGGGTCTCCTACATGGGCCTCCCCCAGGGCTCATGTTTAAGCCCCCTTTTGTACAACTTCTATGTAAGCGACATCGACAATTGTCTTACACAAAATTGCAGCTTAAGACAAATTGCAGATGACGGAGTGGTGTCTGTCGTAGGATCAAACGAATCCGACCTGCAAGGACCCTTACAAGATACTTTGAACAATTTTTCAACCTGGGCCATTGGGCTAGGGATCGAATTCTCCACGGAGAAAACAGAGATGGTGGTTTTTTCTAGGAAGCATAGACCAGCAAAACCAAAGCTTCAACTTTTGGGTAAACCGATCACTCATGCTATGTCATTCAAGTATCTTGGGGTCTGGTTCGACTCCAAATGTCTGGTGCATGGTTCAAACGACTCCAAATGGGGGCCCATATTAGGTATCTGAGTAAAAAATGCCAATAAAGAATAAACTTTCTCCGTACAATTACCGGCACCTGGTGGGGAGCCCATCCCGAAGATCTTATTATGTTGTATCGAACAACTATCCTCTCAGTGATGGAGTATGGCAGTTTCTGTTTTCAATCAGCTGCCAAAACACATCTCATAAAACTCGAGCGAATTCAGTATCTTTGTCTCCGTATTGCGTTGGGATGTATGCCCTCAACGCATACCATGAGTCTCGAGGTTTTGGCAGGCCTACTCCCACTAAAAGATCGTTTCAATTTATTATCTCTTCGGTTCCTCGTCCGGTGTAAGGTTATGAACCCATTGGTGATCGGAAATTTTGAGCAGCTTATCGAGCTAAATTTTCATTCAGGATTCATGAGCTCATATCATGAATTCATCTCCATGCAGGTTGATCCTTCTTCGTATACTCCCAACCGTGTTTGTTTTCCTGACTACATCAATTCCTCTGTACATTTTGGAATTCCAGATTATCATCGATCGGGGATCGTTCCTACGATCTTCAATGCAAAGTATGGGCGTATCAATTGTGATAATATGTATTTTACTGATGGGTCCTCTATGAATGAGTCCATAGGATTTGGAGTGTTCAACGTATTTTTTAGCATCTCCCACAGTCTTCAGAATCCTTGCTCAGTGTATATTGCTGAATTGGTAGCGATACACTGGGCGCTGGACAGCGTCGCCTCACGACCTGTTGAACACTATTACATTGTAACGGATAGTCTTAGCTCTGTCGAAGCTATCCGTTCAGTGAGGCCGGAAAAGCACTCGCCGTACTTCCTTGAGAGAATACGAGAAAATTTGAGTGCTTTAACCAGACGCTGTTATGTCATTACCTTTGTCTGGGTCCCTTCACATTGCTCAATTCCGGGTAACGAGAGGGCTGACTCATTGGCAAAGGTAGGTGCAATTGAAGGCGATATTTATCAGCGTCAAATCGCTTTCAATGAATTTTATTCTTTAGTCCGTAAAAATACCATCGCTAACTGGCAACGTAAGTGGAACGAAGAGGAATTGGGTCGTTGGCTTCACTCGATTATCCCTAAGGTTAGCCTCAAACCATGGTTCAAAAGTCTGGACTTAAGACGGGACTTTATTTGCACCTTCTCTCGACTCATGTCCAATCACTGTTCGTTAGACGCGCTACTCTTTCGTTTTAATCTTGCCGATGGCAATATCTGTGCTTGTGGCCAAGGTTACCACGACATCGAACACGTTGTTTGGACGTGCGAGGAGTATCTTGTTGCCAGATCGAATTTGGAAAACTCACTTCGGGCTAGAGGAAGGCAGCCCAATGTGCCGGTGAGAGATGTGTTGGCTCGGTTAGACCTTGATTACATGTCCCAAATATATGTCTTCCTAAAAGCTATCGATCTTCGTGTGTGATTGTCCTTTTCCTTTTCCTTCGCGAGAAATCAAATCCCTTCTTACTAACAATAGAATAAGGTGAAATGTAAATACATGTTAGATATAAGATAGGCTTAAGAATTGAGTATGATGAATGTGAGTGCGAATGTGAGTGTGAACATTGTCAACATATCCTTATATCCCATCCTTTTCCTGAAACAAAATGTCACCCTTCTAAACTCGAGCAAGCCGCGAGTAATCGGTTCTCTACTTCATTAACATTAGAATTAATAAAAAATGTTTATATATACTTGTAACTATACAGATAGGAGTTTGGCTCCTTTAAACTTATGTAACTGAGCCTGTAAAAATAAACGATTTAATAAAAAAAAAACTCATTGTTCTTCAAGCAAACGGCTTTTACTATAAAAATTCAAAATAGTACACTTTTCATCATTAGAAAAAAAGGTGAAAAATCGAACCTTTTTTTTTGCTTAGAGGTCAAGTGGTCACCTAGTGGGGGCAAAGTGGTCACCCACCCATATCAAGCTAAATGGGATAGATTTATGCGTTTTTTTCGTCCAAATTTGTTCAAATCATATTTGTTATAGTAGGTACATGCATGAAATAAGCTTGGCCTATTCACCTAGAGTCTCAACTTGAATTTTCTCTTGCATACAAAAGCGTCTACGTCTACTACAGTAAGAAACACATAACTTTCCGCATAATGAGGCTTGGTTTAGTTGGGGTGGCATATTTATCCAGGGTCGAAGCCACAAAAGGATCTTCTTCAAGCACAGAATGTGATGGGATATATCAGCTTTAGTAAACAGAACATTGTAAGTTGTTATTCACCTATGACCACTTTGCCCCCAAACATGAAAATAATTTCTATGCGAATTAATCGCTGAGATTAAACAGAATATCTGTTCACCTCTCCTAGAATATGTGAATAGTCGTCCAAACTGATGATTTGTCCAACATATCAGATGGAATAAACTAAATTTCACGAGAAATTCCTTAGATATCATGCGCACAGAACTACGGCCGAATGGCTATCGAGAGAGTAATTTCTGTTTTTATTTGTATTTTGACATGCGACAGCTCTACTGAAGTACAAGGTGACTCGAAAGTCATTAAATTCCCCAAACATAAGGTGACTATCAGTACGGCATCTATAATCAATAGTTATACTACCAAACAAGCAGGTGACCACTTTTCCTCCATTACCCCTATATGAGCAGCGTTTCAATAGTTGTTTATATTCATCTATTAGGAAACGCTAAGTGATAAGACACTATCCTGAAAGGCGTATTTGGACGTTACAAAGAATGTGATTCAAATGTAAAGTTATCTTGCAGCACATAATAAAGGGTGTGTCACATCAAATTGCATCACGGAAAAAACGCTGTAGAAATTCGCCCAGTAGACCGATCCTTTTGAAAATTTAAGACAGTAAAATAAAAACTATTAAACAACTTTTGGCATTTTCTTTTTATTCATACTTCGAGCCCAAGCCCGTATGCTCGCACCTTCCTCTTTAGCCCGTCCATAAGGTTCTGTACAACGTCAGGTTGTAGTTTTTTTTTTAAACAGAAATCCATTTTCTCTTGAAGTCCGCCTCCGATTTGACAACTTTTGGGTTCTTCGCCCAATATTTCTCTATTGGGCGAAGCTCCGACGCGTTGGGCGGGTTCATTTCCTTTGGCACGAAGGTGACCACGTTGGCTTCGTACCACTCCAACACGTCCCTTGAATAGTGGCACAAAGCGAGATCCGGCCAGAAGATGGTCGGGCCCTCGTGCTGCTTCAATAGTGGTAGTAAGCGCTTCTGTAGGCACTCCTTAAGGTAAACCTGCCCGTTTACCGTGCCGGTCATCACGAAGGGGGCGCTCCTCTTTCCGCAAGAGCAGATCGCTTGCCACACCATGTACTTTTTGGCAAACTTGGATAGTTTCTGCTTGCGAATCTCCTCCGGAACGCTGAATTTGTCCTCTGCGGAGTAGAACAACAGGCCCGGCAGCTGACGAAAGTCCGCTTTGACGTAGGTTTCGTCGTCCATTACCAGGCAATGCGGCTTCGTCAGCATTTCGGTGTACAGCTTCCGGGCTCGCGTCTTCCCCACCATGTTTTGCCTTTCGTCGCGGTTAGGAGCCTTCTGAACCTTGTATGTACGCAGGTCCTCCCGCTGCTTGGTCCGCTGGACGAATGAACTTGACAAATTCAGCTTATTGGCGACATCCCGGACCGAACTTCTCGGATCACGTCTAAACTGCTTAACTACGCGCTTGTTATCTTTTTCACTGACGGAGCATCCATTTTTGCCGTACTTCACCTTCCGGTCGATGGTTAGGTTCTCGAAGTATCGTTTTAGTACTCTGCTGACCGTGGATTGGACGATTCCCAGCATCTTACCGATGTCCCGATGTGACAACTCCGGATTCTCGAAATGAGTGCGCAGAATTAATTCACGAAGCTCTTTTTCGTTCGACGACATTTTTCCAAATTTATGAAAAATTGACAGTGAAGCATGGCCAACGTGATCTATACACTCAAATCTGATTATAAGCGAAAGCTGAAGATATAATTCCTAAAAATTAAATTTCTACAGCGTTTTTTCCGTGATGCAATTTGATGTGACACACCCTTTACTGGTAATTGTTGATGTTCGAACGAGGTATGAAAGCTGTATGGAACTACGTCTTTTATGCGGACAAACAGTGATTTTTTGGAAACGTCTTTTCAAAATTGCTCAAATGTTCTCGAACAAAAAATGTTTGTTTGCATGTTGAGCATACGAACATTGTGTAGAATGCGTATCAACGAAAAAGTCGATTTAGTTCATTTTGTCGCTTACATCTCCTATACAAACATGGGCAGCATAAGGGAATAATCAATTCAATACGCGGCTAATAAACTTGAAATATGCCTCTTTGAATATGTGTAGCTGCAGATCATTTCGAAACATTTTGGTTGATGTGTTCAATAGTTCTTCTGTAAAATCTATAATGATTCATGAGATGTCCCTATACAGTTCTTTCCTTCGTTTCCTTTGGACCTTGTGAACCTTGCCTCTTTTCCTTCTTTTTTTTTTGTAAAAACTAAAGAAAACAATGAATAAATTGAATCACATCGTCAGCACATCGTGTCCAAATTAGTAGGAGCTTTTAATCAAATCCATGATGTTGATTAACAACGAATCCGCGAAAATCCCTCTTCAAAATTATCACTGGCAATCAGCAATCAACAATCAGTACTCAATTATGAGTATAATAAAATACGGCTCCATAAAACTGATTGGAGAAAGCGGATAAAACGTAGTGAAAAATGAGAAGCGACCGAGGCGGCATCGTGAACATCAATTTCGTGAAAACGGGGGATAAAGTTGATACATATTTTAAAAATTTTGAATCACCTCGTCTTCTAATTTCGCCACGCACGATTTTCACTGAACATTGGCGTTACATTTTATCCAATTCCTTCAGATTTCACGTAAATTCGCGAGCTTTAGATAACGTCGTTCGCTCCGCTGATTTTTTTCTCACAGTTGAAAAACCGTGCAAAACTGCTCTTGTGATTTCGCATATCGCTTCCATTCACCATCTGCCATGAATTCGTTCATAATAAGTAATCCACGTTTCAGCCTAATATCCGTCTCGAAACATTCTTCTCCGCAGTCAGCGGATGACTGCCAGTATCCTAGCGGCAGGACATTCTCGGAATCACCAAACCGAGACCCCGAAATGAACTCAAGTCATCGAAGCTTCAAATCTGTTTCGCTTCGGTTGCCGCTTTTTACCAAATGTCGCTCCAATCGCTGGCGAGAAAATCAATAATCAGGGGAAACGGTTCGTGTCTGTCAAAATCATATGCTGCGTGAATGTTCCCCTAGACGAATTTCCCCGCCGCTCGAAGAAAGAAGCTTTTCCACCAATACTGCCGAAAAGAGAAAAGCTGGTTAATCTGAGAACTGGGCCAAACATCGATGACGTCGAGTGGCGGGTGTTCATTCTTAAAGTTCGATGTGACGAAGAGCGGTGAATCGAATATTTATTTTGGAATATACTATTTTGGAAAAATATTGAAATATAAGTTATTTTTCATAATTTAATTCTTGTTATGTCTTAGAGTAAAGATAGTGTTGCGGAGCAATTCAACTTTCCTGTCATGTTCATACACAGTGTGTCAATTGAGTTTTGGTATTGGCAGTGAAAATAAATCTTCAAACGAATTATTTGATTTATCTTTGGTATAGTTTGAAAGTAGTTTTATCCAGCTTTATTAAGAGTATAACGGAGCTGGAGAAAACTACTTTTTTCGATTTTCGATTTATTAGTGATTCAAATATTAAGTACCTTTTGAAAAATGGCATTCAACGATTCTGCTGAATACGAAGAATGTCCCTAATGGTGTCGAAAATGTACTTATATTTTTTGGGAAAAGACAAAGTCAAAGCACACAGATGCGATTTCGAGCCAAAAATTAAAATCGACTTCCTTAGACGTTCATTTTCTCGAGCATCTTCAAATCTTCCAAACACGTTTATGAATTTGAAAAAACCTTTTCTAGATAAAGAATCATCTCCGTTCTAATCTTTTATAACTAGCAATGTTTCTGATACCTTTTTACAAAGTTTCGTGTCAAATTTAATAACGACACTTTATTTCATGTCTGCGTTTCTACATGAAACAGAAACGTCTTTCCGAAAACCACTGATATGTTCGTTATTTAAAATGAAAACAAAACAAATTAACAGATAATTCTCAATAATTAATGTAAATACAGCTTGTCAACCTAGGATGACGTATCAATCCTAGGTTGACAAGCTGTATTTTGAGTTCCGGAACCTATCTAACATAACGGGTGTTAAATAAAAAATGAAAAATTTTTTAATCACATATAAAATTTTTTTTTTTTTATCGATTTCAGTATTTTTTATTAATAACATAATGTATTTTCTTCAAAAAAATGTCAGTGAATGTTTGAGTTCGACGCAACTTTGTCGCGATGCTCTCACAAGAACGTTGTACGGCACTTACGTCCATTTTACGGATACAATTCCCGATTCTTGTAGTCAGTTGCTTCGTGTCCTTGGCCCTCCAATTGTTTTTATACACTAGGGCACTGAGTGAGCCAATGAAATCCTCTATTGGGCGGCACTGGGGCAAGTTTGTTGGGTTACGATCTTTCGGCACGAACGGTATCTTTTTCTCCTCAAGATACGCCAGCGTCTTCTTGGCGTAATGGGAAGACGCCTTGTCCGGCCAGAAGACGTACTTCCCATCCGCGTGATGCTCGTTCAGGAACGGCAGCAGAATTTTATCAAGGCACTCTTCTCGATGGCTTTGTTGGTTGATTGCTAGACCGCTCGGCTTAAACCAAGGCTTTGAAATGCTCCGGTCGGAAATGGCGATGTACAACATAACCTTTTTTTCAAACTTGTGCTTGAACTTGTATTTCACTTCAGGCGGTGTGGAGGACTTGTCGCTGGAGTAGTAATTATCATTTCCTGGAATATGCGTTTTGGACAGCGGAAAATAGCTTTCGTCGTCCAGAACGAAAGACGTCCCGCGGTATTTTTTGGTCATCCAGCGACACTGTGATTTAACCGTCTCAATCTGCTACTCCGTGTACTCCGGCGTCCTCGTCTTCTTCCTGCAGACGATTCCTTCCATCTTGAGGGTCCGATGGATCAATACGTGGGACCATCCATATTTCCGACCGGCGTCACGCAGGCTAGTGGCGTCCTTGTTGTCAAACAGCTTCTTTAACGATGTCTTCCTCTGCTTCGTCATTATCGTCACCGGACGACCACTTCCGACCTTCCGCTCTACGTTCAGGGAACCCAGGATACGATATAACGTGATGATTTTCTTCCTTAAAATGTGCCACCGTGAACTTTTTTCCTTGCTGGAAATGCGTTTCGTAGAACCGTACAATGCGTTCGCGGAGCACGTGCTGTTTCGACGCCATCTTTGCTTTGACTAAATTCAAACTAGCAAAACCAAACACGCCTACTGTTTCTAGGGAGCCCAAAGAGCAATTTTCTTGGAGAAAGAAAATTTTACGCTCTTCATTTGAGTTACTGAAAGGTATTGAAAAAATTCTCATTTTTTATTTAACACCCGTTGCTGTGCATTCGTAATTCGTGCAATCACTTTTTTAGAGCGGTTTCACTTCAGAGAGATATCGTATTGTTTAGAATATTACACAGCTTTTTAATATCATTTTTGTGAAGGGAGAGACATCGTGAACATCGACAGATCATCGGTTTTACTGAAAAAAATCACATCTTCCTCTTTCTTTTTCTTCCGTGTCGAGTAAAAATTGTGTCAAATATCAAACCATTTTTTCAAAATTAAAACACGGCAGCGGATGGTAGCGAGCCGTAACGCCGTGATTCAAAATCACACGAAAAACACCGAATAATTAGCAACATGCAAGCAACTTGTACTTATCTGATAATTACCCAAATTCGCCGTCTGTTGAACCAATTTCCAGCAACTTCAACCGTGAATTTCACAAAAAAAGTAATTAATGATCTTACTTGTCATACCACGGCTATTCGTAGAATACTGATCAATTTCGGTTTCAAAATTGCAAACGAAATACACTGATGTCACGTTTTACGCGGTTCTCAACGCGGCTTTTTCACGCAGTTTTCAACGCGGCTTTTTTACGCGGTTTTAGGAATTCACGCGGGTTTTTTTCACGCAGATTTCGAATTTTTCGCGGTGTTGTGACTTTTCACGAAATAAGTTTGTATTGTATCACTGATTAGTAGCTGAGAAATAAAAGGAGAAACAAATATCATGATTGTAGCATGCAAAACAATTCAGTTAATCAATTGTTAGAATATGGGTTGCATTTTCAACAAAAAAAATCAATGTTTGTTAGATTTTACACGGATTTTGAAATTTACGCGGTTTTATTTTATGGGGCACTTAGTTTTTTTCTGAACAGATTGTTCCAGTCTTGCAGAAGTAAGATTACGAATACTAGATTTTTTGCGGCAAAATGTTTCCTTGTCAAATCCTTGTTGTTGAAAATAATACGGAGTATATTCATTCCGTATTTTAGATGTTATTGAATTAATCACAATCTATTATCCTATATACATTTTACCATTAAGTGTAGTTGGCTTTAAAAAAAATCTTCTGTGAAAATCCATTATTTATTCATTTAAAAAAAACTGTACTTGAATATATTGCCTATTACTAACCACTACTTTTTGTTATATTCCCGGTAGTAATCGGCAATTTAAAACCATTATGTTTGAAGCGTCTCTAATAACCTTTGCAATAATGTGAATGGTGTTACGAAACAAAAATTATTTTCTGCCGAATGTCATAAAATTGCATGAAACATTGAATTGTAGAACCTGAAAAATTTTATTTGTCAAAAATCGACACTGGGCATCATGGTTTCTTTTCGGAGAACGAGGCAAAATGTATGGTTTACGGTGCCAATGAAAATGATCATCTCGATTTTACATATGGAACTACGTGCGAAATGTTGATATACACGATAAAATACACACCAATTCCATCGCTGATAACAGTGAAACGTTGTGGGTACGAAAGACATTGATCATTCATGCAACTTTGCATACTTGAAATCTTCAAAAAAGAATTTGACTACTTTTTGAAAAGGGACCACATTTTCTTCTTTATCCTATACATACATTTATAACTTAAAAAGAACCTACAACATTCTAGTCAAAGGGAGAAACATAGAAAACTTTTTTAATTTTCATACCAAATATACAAAATCCAAAAAAAAAACAACGAAAACTAAATTATTTCAATAATTTATATTCATTTTTTTCTCAAAAAGTTTTTTTTTAAATTCTAAAAAAAATTATATGAACAATCCTTACAGTTTTCAACAAGTCACTCATATACTAGAAGTTGGGCACCTTTACAGGAAAAAAGTTTTTCTAACAACAACTTTTTCATGTCTTGTTTGAAAAAATTACAACTAATTCTAATTTTGTTTAAACTCAAGATAGCGATATAGTGTATTCGACAAAGTTTTAGATTTTATTAAAATATAAACTTTTGTCGAAGACTTTCTATTTTTTATAGTTTGTGGAACATAAGGCGTAACGTTTTTGTGTGTAAATTCTCGCGTTTGACAAGTTCCTGACATGGTCCTAAATGGAAAAAGTTTGCGGAATATGTAAACCACGTTTATTTTTACATAAAAATGTTTCGAACTAAACAATAATTTTTTTTTTTTCAAAGAAAACATGGAAAAGTTGTTGTTAGAATTTTTCCCTTTGAAAGTAGCCATTTTCCGATGTATGTGACTGTGACTTGTTGGAAATTGTAAGGATAATTCATATTTTTCAAAACAAAAAAAAATCATATTTTCGAGAAAAATGAATTTTAAATTTGAACATGTTTTATTTTTAATGAAATTTTTCTTCGGAAATTTATTTGATATTTTTTTATGAAAACCTAAATAATCTCCTATGTCTTATTATTTAACTAACATTTTATAGGCCTTATAGTTTTGGAGTTAAGATTTTTCGAAAATCTTCACTTGAAAAACCTCATAATTTCAAAAAAATTCTCACTCAAAAACTAAACTTTTTTTTTAAAACTGCTATGAAAGGAAATTATTGAAATCAAAAACTATTGAATCAATAAAATCTTTGAAATTTATTCTCACAGGTATACATTATTTTACTCTGCGAATTCTCCTTAATCTGTATTAACCAGCAAGCGACAAGGTAGTAGCGCCAGTGAAGATTCAAAATGCTCTTTCTCCATACCGAAAAATTAGTTTATGTTCGGATGATGATAGAAAAAACGTCTAGATAGCAGCTAACTCGCAGCTTCAAAGCTGGAATATATTCCATGTAGAATCAAGGTTTACAATAATATTAACCTCACCTACATTTTCGTTTACTTCTTCCGTGTTATCCGAACAATTGTTTCCTAACTCTTCGTGAATACACACTACTAATTTTCGTACTTTTAGTAATTAATCTAATTATTAATCGTAATGAATTCACCTTTATGTATGTAATCAATTGTAGAAATAGGCTATAATTAAATTTGCAAGAATAATCAATAACTGTAGGAATAAATTGTAGATATAGTTGTAGAACTAGCATGACTTTTAGACGTAAGTTTTAGTGACCGTAGGATTATATAGATATTTTACTAATAGGTCTTAACTTCAGCATAATATATAAAAATAACTTACATATAACTTGCTGTTTGACTTTTCTCGTGATGTTTATCATTCGTTGTCACGTTGGCAGCAGGGTTGTCTCATTTAATTCTGTAAAATTTTCCAAAAAATCTGTATATCTGTATAAATAAAGGTTTACTTTCACTTTGAACTTATTCATGGATTGTTAAAGTCGTGTCAATACAACAAAATAAATCACAGAAAAGTTTTTCTTCTCTGATTTGTATGATGTTTATACATGGTTTTGCAATGTTTTTTGATTTTTGACCTTCAAATTTTACTCCAATTTCATCCTCGACGCTACTCCTTGAGTCGATACATAGTTCTTCGCTTTCAAAATAGAGTCCATAATTGTGGGAGCCAGGCGACTCCGGACTTTGTTTTGTTGGCATAATAAAGCGAAAACGTTCGCTCAACACACGCTGATGATTGTCATCAAAAAATGTCTTACTAACAACCTTAGCAATGAATACAGAAATTTCCCATCACGCCTATAAACATCCAACAGCTGGGGCCAAGTTATATCTTAGTCACTCAATTTTTGCCCCGTGAGATTCGACTTAAGTAGCCTGAATTCTTTATGCAAGCCTTGTGTAATACCTGCTTCAGCGGATTGAGGAAATTGACGCATCAAATCATCAAGGTTTGGTAGCTTGATG
This sequence comes from Toxorhynchites rutilus septentrionalis, assembly GCF_029784135.1. Lineage (NCBI taxonomy): Eukaryota > Metazoa > Arthropoda > Insecta > Diptera > Culicidae > Toxorhynchites > Toxorhynchites rutilus. The sequence continues at coordinate 312,603,201 of NC_073745.1, read as the reverse complement.
AAATTTTAAGGGTTTATCAAGGCCGCAGTTATGTTCCACGAGTTCAATATAGAGGTCACGACAAATCGAATTGAAGGTGCTTTTTCTGCATCGGTACGAATGCAAACATCCTCAGGCTTCTTCAGAAAGTCTTCAAAATCTTACACATCAACATGAATGGCGTTAACGCTCCCTGTGGAGCTTTTGCCGTCTCAACGTATGCATTAACTAGCGTCATTTGTTAATACTTAGGTGAGATTTCTTAAGCCAACTAACACGCCTTGAATGTATTCTGAGGGGCAAGCTCTAGAATACGCGTTACCACAGCGTAAGTCGAAGGAAATTTCTTTGACGAAAAATCCCCCGATCGGAACGGGAATCGAGCCCGAACAACCGGCATGATAATGTGAGACGCTAACCACTCGGCCACGGGTGCACTACACATCTAGGTCAGCATCAGCGAATCGTTGAACGTAGCTCTCCAAACATGAGTTACCCAACACGATCAACAATAACATTCTTGTCTCATTATAAAGTTCGCATAATTGAGAACTTTCTGATTGAAAAGACCGATTGACGTGAGCAGTATAACAAAGTTTAAGAACAGCATAATCGGTTTAGTCACAGGATCAGCTAAATGAAACAATATACGATTGACGAATTGATCATGGTGATATTCAACTTGGAACGAAAAATAGTTTAAGCACTTCAAATCGCTCAAAATTTCGCTTAACAACTGCCTCCAACGAAAACCATCTCGTTGCGTTGCGTTCAACATTTTTAGAAATCAAAGTATCTATGTATGCACTGTAATGAATTTAATATATAAAATTGGATTAAAAAATTCTGTATATTCTGTATCTTTGCTGAAAATCTGTAATTTTGTATATCCAGGTTCTGTATCGGAAATTTGGCGAAAAATCTGTAAAATACACAATATTCTATACATTCAACCAACTACAGCACGAAACTACCCTGTGGCATCGTAACAGTTTAAGTTTTACAAATTGGCCTTTTTCTAGGCCAATTTATATTATCTATAACCCAAAGCTCACTGAATCTCTCCCTCTTTTTAGATAACGGTTTTATTTAGCTTGACCCGTTTGTATGTACGTTTGTAACTTTGTCTGTCCTTGGTCCAAACCACCCCGAATGGGTTATTTGAACTGATTGAGAACTAAAGATGACCTACGAATTAGAAACTTATCGTAATTCATGTTAAATTGGTGTTAATTTTGTGAAGGAGTGAGAATTTTTCCTTCTGGTTCCATAGTTATGAAACACTGGAATTTCAGTTTTTTGAATGTTTCGCGCCTTAACACAATAATAATGTTGAAATAGCCAGTCTTATAAATGAAGATAGTTAATGTATTCTACACAACATACTTGAATTCAACCGACTTCTTTCATATCTCTGGAAAATGAGTGGTTCTATAGTTGTGAAACGCAGTGTAAAAGAACACTGTTATTTATGAAAAATGAAACCGTTTAACTCGAAAAGTTTGTTTTACAGTTTTTCTTTCATATGGTCCGTTGGTTAAATTTTGTTTAACCCATTCGGAGTCCCTAATTGAACCCTAACATAGAAAATTTAAAATCAGTAGAGGAACATCAACGTTATCAAAAGTTTTACAGAAATAAGTTTATTACGTTAGTGCGTCAACATAATTTACATTATTCTTTGCTATAATAGGAAATGTTACGAAATTCTACAAAGGGCCTGACCGGATGAGGGACTCGAAAGTGTCCCCAAACCAAATCACCAGCTGTATGGCAAATATTGTATAGGACATTAAATAAGAAATTTTGATGGTTTATTTGAACCCCTATGTAGTTAAACATAGGATCTATAGTGAAAAACGTACTTTTTCGTTTATTTAACGCCATCCTCAAAAGCTTTGAGATAAACATTTGTGGAAAATACTGAATCTGCATCTTACTACTGTGTATCAAGAAAAATAATAAAAAATAAATTTCATCAAAAATTGAAGCACTAAAAAAATATTGATATTTTGAAATATTTTTTTTTTTGGGATTTAGAGATTCAGTACTATGTTGCGCGGTACAAAAAAATATATTTCTTTTATATTTCTGAAGAGTCTGACTGGGTAAGGGAGTAAAACGTCCCCCAAACCAAATCACCAGCTGTAAAAATATTGAAAATATTGTATTGGATACTAAATAAAACATGTTGACAGTAGTACCATATATTTGAGTCCTTATTTGGTACACCATAGGATCTATGGTGAAAATGCACCTTTTCGTTTTTTTTCACACCATTCTCAATAGCTTTGAGACAAAAATATATAATAAAAAAAACTGAAAGTACATCTTACTAAGTTACTCTTTTCAAATTTAATGAGGGCTGCATGAATCTAGAAGAGAACTGAACAGCCAAAAACAAAGCCGACGCTTATTTCTTCCTTCGCTTATGATGACAAGGTATAATTTAAAAAAAAACAACGTATCGAACACAATAAGAACATAGATGTCTCCGCCTTAGAAGCGCAATCGTTAAGAATATGCCTTTATTTCATCACATAAATCTACTCGTTGCATTTACTCGACGCTAATCAATTCTCCTCGGATGTGATTGTGATCGAGCAAAATTTTTCAAACTTCAAGATCTCGTCACGTTTCTTAGTCAGCTCGGAAAGTCACTACAAGACTACAATGAATGCGACCCCCGCTTTTTCCCCGCGTTTTTTTCCAGGGTTCCCTCTGGGGACAAGTGCGGTAACACTTCCACAGCGGAAGTACGTGTTCCAGGGATGCTGGATTTTTGCTCCCTTTCACGAAGAATAAACCCTTTTTCCGGCTCGCTGCATTCCAATAGCACAATGCTCTCGGCTGGAGGATATTTGTATTCCCCACCGTCACTGTTCGTTTCATTCGCTGATTATTTTTTTTTGATTCCCGGTCGGGACAGTAGGAATTTGTACTAAAACGTTAAAAATTGCCAACGCGAGCCAGCTGATCTCCGGTTTCAGGAATGATGGAGCTCCGACAAAACCGGTGAGGGGAGGAATCAAACAGCGACAGAATAAAAAATGCTAACGTAATGCATTGGACGTCGAAAACGGTATCATTTTTATCACTTTCAGAAGTGGAAAACTCCGAGGTTGAAGAAAACTACTGATGCGGAGATTTGTAGACATGTACCTACTTTTTGACAAGCAGATCTGTTCAGCAAAAAAATAGTTTCATCTCGCCATATTATTGTACACGAGGCATTTTTTATCTTTTGATATCTAGCCCACTTTTGATAATAGATCAAAAGCTTTGATATTAATCCAGCGTACAGTTGAATTTGCTGTCTAATTCATCATCAGTAACTCCCTGGAAAAAAAAAACAATCGAATGCTGGTACCTGGAAAGATATTCTGAGGCTTAGTTTAGGCGTCGTGTGTTGCCAAAATTTATACTTCAGAGTCTCTGCCGACCTCTGCTTGGGACATTTTCACTCGTATCGGTAGCACTTACAACAAGATCTAAGCCCGGATAATCAAATTACTTCCATTTGTATCTTCCGGATGGAATCATTCTAGGCCGGATTAGCATCAAATAACAGATGCTATGTGGACACTTTGGAAAACAAACCATGTCCGAATATGAACTGTTGCGGCACTGCGGGGCATCTGGGTGACATTGTGTACGCATGGTGAGCCATCCGGTGGTCATAGTCTGGACTAGTCTGGTGATGTAGCCGATGCAGTTTGATTCTTGCAATGGTATTTTGGTAAATCGATCCGGACGGAGATTGGTTTACAAGTGCATGGGTACGATTCATCACTTCGAAAGCATCATAAGAGGAACGAGTTGTCCTGACGTAAACAAAATGTATGTAGGTCCTATCGCATAATTTAATTTTCAACCGTTTTGAAATTTAGCAGTGTGGTATCGTTGATCCTACATACGAACGCATTTAAATTTTACACAACGAAGAAAGATGATACACAATTTTTTTCGGCAAAATACAGCCGCTCATTCGATTGTCGTGAAACTATCAGAGTATTGATGAAATGAGTTAGCTAAGTTTAGCCATTTTAATATTATTCAATTTCGCCTCCGAATTTGAATGTTCGTACTTTAGGCTCAATATTTTTTTCATTATACATTTACATTTTAACATATTTGTGTATAACTATGTATTAATTAGCTCCGGTGTTCGTTTGGAGGATCAAGTTCTTTTTGTTGTTTGTGTAACTTTAGAAGTAGAAGTGGTTGCTTTTAAGAGATATTCTTTCAAATACATTTGCTCCGATTTGCTCCGAATGATGTGCTCCGTCTTTCACAGCGTCTTGGGGTTTCGAACACAGTCTAAAATCCTCTGTTCAAAATGTGCAAAAAAATCTATCTGAGCGGAAATTTCGTACAGATGGTCTCAAACAGCGATGAAATGCAGGATAGGCCAGCAGAATGCTTCCATGTGTTCAAATGTTGACCTTTAGTCGTTATCTTCGAGCTTTTTGGTGTATCTGGGAGGCACATACTTCCGTTCTACGCATAGTTGTCCCATGTTCCGAAATCAGCAACTGAGAAAAACGCAATCAAAGTTTTCTAGCGTATTTATCTACCAGAAGCTTTAAGCATTTCAAATTAACAATAAACCGGGTTTCTTATAATCAGTACCCTATTGTCTGATGAAATGTAAAAAGTTCCTCTCACTTGAACCAATCAAGCTTGATTACGGGCTTGAAAATTCATGGTGAGACTGTTATGCCTAGAATAACAACATGGGACAATTGAACTTGATGTTGTTTTTCTAAATACTAGGGACAAACAATAAGTTTTTTTGTGTTTTTCCGAAATAGTATGCATAAAAACATCGTTTCATAAATAAATAAGTGATTTACAACACCTTTGCAGAATATGAATCTCATTTTTATTAGGCACTAGCTGATCCGGCAAACTTCGCCCCGTCCAAATTTATTTTTCGTTATCACATTCACGTTTTCTTACTAAGCGCAAGTGCTGGAGGAGGTGGACGGTGAAGGATCGACACATACACGCGCAGAATTCTTTCCGTTTGGATTTCATTCAGCATCGAGAAAGTTCCGGAAAGATCTAATCATTGCTGGAAAATAATCTGCAAGTTTCTCTGGGAATTTAAAAATACATTCATGTCTTCTTCTTCTTCTTCTTCAATGGCACTAACGTTCCTAGAGGAACTTCGCCGTCTCAACGTAGTATTACTTGCATCATTTTTATTAGTACTTAGTTTAGATTTCTATGCCAAATAACACGCCTTGAATGCATTCTGAGTGGCAAGCTCTAGAATACGCGTGATCACAGTGCAAGTCGGAGGAAATTTCTTTGACGAAAAATTCCCCCGACTAGAACGGGAATCGAACCCGAACACCCGGCATGTTAGTTATGACGCTAACCACTCGGCCACGGGAGCACATTCATGTGAGAGAGTTTATTTCAATGTTTTCTATCCATGTAACACTGTGACCAAATATTTTTCAATCAAGTGCTATTAACAAGTGGTTATCGAGTTAGTATTAACTACTGGTGGGCTTCCAGTATCGAGGAAAATGTGGAAATATCTAATCGTTGCTGGAAAATAATCTGCCAGTTCCCCTTGGAATTGAAAATTACATTCAAGCGAAAGAGTTTATTTTCATGTGTTCTATCCATAAAACATCCATATAATACATTTGGGTTTGTGATTTGTCAATCAAGTACAGTTAGCAGGTTAGCTTCTGAAGATTATTCTTCAGAACAAGGTTTTTCGTATCCTATATTGGATGCATAAAACCTTGTGCCTCCAACGTAACGCTCTCGTTTTCGAAATCCCCCAAATATTCATTTATTCATTCATTCAGAATGGATTTAGATTCAACTTCAAACAAATGATCTCTAAATCAACGATAGTCCTACGTCACCCTTGCGGTTATACCATAGATATAACCCACTTCCTGTTTTTTGTTTTTTTTTGTTTTCGCTCATTGGTGACAAGTTAAGTGCCAAAATATCCGGAACAGCGAGGATGCAGCACCTCTCCAGCGACGCTGGACCGGTGTTCTGTGAATTGGTTCCATTGAGCGTCACATTTCTATCTTCACCAAACATCAAACAGAGAAGTACAATAGAATAGTTTTTGCCGTCTCGCTATTGTGCTTATACAGTAGCGTGCGGCGTTGTATAGCTCTTTGAATAGGGTTGTTCAAGTTGGTCGAACTCATCAGACTAAATTTTTTTTTGAGTTTTTATTTATTTATTTAATTTTTTTCTGCATTCAGCATCTTTGGAAGAAAATAAAAAAGTTTATAAGCCCTCGCACTCTTTTCGAGTTACTTTCGCAGGTTCTGTTCTCCCAAACTATGTGAAAGTAGAAAATGTTTTTTTCCCAGTGCGCCTGTTTGTACCGCGGGTTTATAATTGTACCAACTGTAAAAAGTTAGGACACTCGGTAAGCCACTGCGGCAACAAATTTCGTTGCGGCAAATGTGGCGATAAACATAGTGAGGATTCTTGCACACAAACAGTGGAACAATGTATCCACTGTGGCGAGAATCCTCACCCTCTACAAGAGTGCCCAAGGTACAAACAGCACTCCGATAAAGTGAAGCGTTCTATCGCTGGACGCTCCAAGCGGACTTATGCTGAAATGCTAAAGACCGCATCAGCCGCTCAAAATGAAAACCAATTTTCGGTTTTGTCATCTCAGGAATCGGATTCTGATTCTGATGAGGGTCATACTTCGGCTGCACCAGAATCTTCAATAAAGGATGAATCATCAAAAAGAAAGCTCTCTTCACCAATGGTGCACCGTAAGAAAGCTTAAATGACCCTCGGAAAATTGTCTAATTCCAAGGGTAATAGTAGCAAAAAAACGAATCCGAAGGCTCCTTCTCAGCCAGTTCCTGGTTGCAGCAAGGATTTTACGTCATTACCCAGAGAAGAGAGAATTAAAAACGCTGCTCCTCGATCTTCTCGTAGAAAATTCGCGTCTAATCGAGGATTGATAGCTTTTTCGGACATTGTGGACTTCATACTAAACACGTTCAAAATTCAAGACCCCCTCAGAAGCCTTATTTCTGCCTTGCTTCCATCTTTGAAGTCTTATCTTAAGCAATTGACTGCTTCATGGCCCCTCCTTGCATCAATCATATCTTTCGATGGATAATTCATCTAACGTAGTAGAAGATATGATCAATGTGCTACAATGGAACTGCCGTAGTCTAGTGCCTAAAGTAGACTCGTTCAAATTTTTTACTTCAAAATTGTGATTGTGATAAATTCTCCCATTCCGAAACATGACTTTCTTCTGACACAGAACTCAACTTCCACGATTTTAATATTAATCGTCTGGATAAAGATGATTCCTATGGAGGAGTACTTTCAGGGATCAAAAAGTGCTACTCTTTCTATAAAATTCCTCTCCCAGCTCTATCAGACGTCGAAATCGTCGCTTGTCAAATAACTGCAAAGAATAAAGAACTTTACATAGCTTCAGTATACGTTCCCCCGTTTATACGTTTCATTAGCCGTAGTCAACTTTGGAATCTAACTTCGATTCTCTCTACCCCAGTTCTAATTTTGGGTGACATGAACTCCCATGGTACTGGGTGGGGCGATCTTATGATGACGCTAGGGCGGCTATTTTTTACGAATTATGTTACGGCTATTTTTTACGATTTCAACTTGACTATCTTGAACACTGGTGAAGTGACACGAATTACAAAACCTTCGGCTCGGGAAAGTCGACTCGATCTATCTTTGTGCTCAAACTCGCTATCATTAGATTGTCAGTGGAAGGTCATCAATGATCCCCATGGTAGCGATCACTTGCCAATCAATATATCAATCAAGTGTAGCCCGCAATCCACTAAACCATCTCGAGTTCCATTTGATCTAACAAGGAACATCGACTGGCAAAAATTTGCAACGGCGGTAACAATCGGTGTCGAATCAATAGATATACTTGCACCATTGGAAGAATATCGATTCTTCGTCGATTTATTGTAAGGGGCGAACACGAAATTATTGCGATACCGAAAATGTCATGCCAATTTTCTTATAATGTTTAGAATCAAATCAAAATTTTAGGGTAGTTTTATACATATATTTACGTCAAAAATCAAAAGAACAGTAAATCGATGGAGCCTTGAGTGTAAAATTGAACGCATTTTCGCTTGATGCCCTCCATCAAAGTCTTTACAGTGTCATCCGGTACCAGTTTCTCAGTTTTTTTCCATTTTCTTAACATGTCCTTCTCGTCTTTGACTGTCTTCTTGCTCTTCCGAAGTTCTCGCTTCATTATTGCCCAGTACTGCTCCACCGGGCGCAGCTCCGGACAGTTTGGCGGGTTCATGTCCTTTGGAACAAAATGGACAGAATTGGCCTCATACCACTCCAGGACACTTTTTGAATAGTGGAATGATACCAAATCTGGCCAAAATAGCGGAGCTTCGTCGTGCTGCTGCAAGAACGGCAAAAGGCGCTCCTCGAGGCACTCAGATTTCTAGATCTCACCATTTACTATGCCCTTTATCACGAAAGGCTCATTCCTCAGTCCGCAAGAGCAGATGGCCTGCCAAACGAGATATTTGGAGGCGAACTTCGACATTTTCTTCTTCTTAAATTTGTCGTCCACATCGAACTTGCTCTTGCCGGTAAAAAATTCCAACCCCGGAATTTGCTTAAAATCGGCTTTTATATACGTTTCGTCGTCCATCACACAGAAGCTATATTTTGTCAGCATCTTCTCGTAGAGCTTCAGTGCCCGAGTTTTAGCCATCGATTGTTGTCGTTCATCGTGGTTTGGGAAGTTCTGTACCTTGTATGTATGTAGTCCAGCTCTCTTCTTTGCATTCTGGACGTAGCTCTGCGACATGCCGATCTTTTTAGCCAAATCACGGCTTGAGACGTTGGGATTTGCTTTAATCATCCGCTTCACCTTTTCCTCCGTCTTTTTGTTCTCCGGTCCCGGTTTTCTTCCAGCTCCTTTGCCGTGGTCCAACGTCAACCGCTCCTGGAACCGCTACAACACTCTGGAGACGGTTGAATGGTGAATGTTCAACATTTTTCCCAACTGCCAGGAAATTTCAGGTGTTTGGAAAGAATTTGTTCTCTCGACTCGCGTTGGTTCACCTCCATTTTCGTAGAATCGAAAAACACGACTTCGAGTTTGACAGCATGTAGACAATACACATCAATGAGAAGGTGTGCAAAATTTGGTTGATTTTTACCCAATGGTAAAAAATTTATGCCCTGTTGAATGTGTCGCAATAATTTCGTGTTCGCCCTTTATAAAAGCTCACTGGAAGCACAAAAAAGAAAAGTTCCAAGTGCTTCATTTAAAAGAAAACCAGCCACTCCTGGCTGGGACGATGAATGCATAAAACTGTATTTGAAAAAATCATATGCTTTCAAAGCTTTTCGCAGACATGGAACATCCACACACTTCGAGGAATATTCGAAGCTTGAAATACATCTGAAACAATTAGTTAAAGCAAAAAAACGCGGTTACTGGCGCAATTTCATCGAAGGTCTTTCTCGTGAAATCTCAATACGCACCTTGTGGAGGGTAGCTCGCAACATGCGTAACCGCTCTTCTACCAACGAGAGTGAACAATACTCCAACCGATGGATATTCGATTTCGCTAAAAAGGTCTGTCCAGACTCAGTTCCAGCCCAACATATTCTTCGAGAAACGTCTCCAAGCGGTGAACCTCTGAACAGACCATTCTCAATGCTGGAATTTTCTATGGCTCTTCTTTCATCGAACAACTCTTCACCCGGAAGCGATATGATTAAATTCGTTCTTCTAAAAAATCTTCCCGATATCGCGAAAAGACGCTTGCTAGACTTATTCAATACCCTACTAGAAAACAATATTGTGCCACCCGAATGGAGACAGGTCAAAGTGATAGCAATTCAAAAGCCTGGCAAACCAGCGTCTGACCATAACTCATACCGTCCGATTGAATGATCCTTCGAAGACTCGATCAATGGATCGAGACAAATAATTTGCTATCAAGTACACAATTTGGGTTTCGCAAGAGTAAAGGAACAAACGATTGTCTAGCGTTGCTTTCTACAGATATTCAACTGGCCTTTGCGCACAAGGAGCAACTGGCTTCAGTATTCTTGAATATTAAGATATTTGGATTATTTGATTCAGTTTCCATAGAAATTATGTCAGACAATCTGAACAGATGTGGACTTCCTGGAATTTTGAATAACTTGTTGTACAATTTGTTGTCAGAAAAGCAAATGAACTTCACCCTCGGACAGCTGACAACTTCCAGAAATAGTTATATGGGTCTACCCCAAGGCTCATGTCTCAGCCCCCTTCTTTATAATTTTTATGTGAAAGACATTGACAGTTGTTTGGCAGAACAATGGACGCTAAGACAACTTGCAGATGATGGTGTGGTTTCCGTCAGAGGTTCCCATGCCGAAAACTTGCAAAGACCATTGCAAAATTCCCTAGGTAACTTGTCTTCCTGGGCAAGGAACTTAGGGATCGAATTCTCGCCGCAGAAAACAGAACTGGTAGTGTTTACTCGAAAGCGGTTCCCAGCCCAACTGCAACTCAAGCTTTTGGGCAGAAGCATTACCCAATCATTGACCTTCAAGTACCTTGGTGTCTGGTTTGATTCAAAATGCACTTGGAATACCCACATTACGTATTTGAAGCAAAAATGTCAAAAAAGAGTCAACTTTCTCCGCTCGATTTGCGGCACGTGGTAGGGAGCTCATTCGGGAGATCTCATAACGCTTTATAAAACAACTATTCTATCTATTCTGGAGTATGGCTCTTTCTGCTTTCTCTCAGCAGCTAAAAGTCACCTTCTAAAATTGGAACGAATTCAATACCATTGTCTGCGTATAGCCCTTGGCTGTATGCACTCAACGCATAACATGAGTCTTGAGGTTCTGGCAGAAGTAATTCCTCTACAGAACCGATTCTGGGAACTTTCTCTCAGAATACTGGTGAAATGCGGAGTCACGAACACACTTGTGATTGAAAACATTGAAAAAATTCTTCATCTAAATATACAATCTTGGTTTATGAGAATTTATCATCACTATACTTCATCAGATATTTGTCTTCCATCGTTTACTCCAGACCGTGCTCACTTCACCATCAGCAGTTCCTCAATTGAATACGATCTGTCGATGAAACAATCAATACTTGGGATTTCAGATCAGCTTCGACCAACTTTCATTCCCCGTATTTTTAACCGAAAGTACCAAAAAGTCAATTGCATGAAAAGATACTTCACTGATGGGTCTCGCCTCAATGGATCCACTGGCTTCGGTGTTTTCAATGAAAATTCGAGCGCCTTCCGTAAACTGCAGGAACCTTGTTCCGTTTATGTTGCTGAGCTGGCAGCAATCGGCTTCGCATTGGGGATGATCTCCAACAAGCCTGCAGACCATTACTTCATTTTCTCGGATAGTCTCAGTTCGCTTGAGGCTCTCCAGTCGATGAAAACTAGTAGGCACCCATCTTATTTCCTCACGAAAGTGAGGCAGCAGATGAGTGCACTAATCGAAAGATCTTTTTTTTTTATTAAATCGTTTATTTTTACAGGCTCAGTTACATATGTTTAAAGGAGCCAAACTCCTATCTGTATAGTTACAAGTATACATAAACATTTTTTATTAATTCTAATGTTAATGAAGTAGAGAACCGATTACTCGCGGCTTGCTCGAGTTTAGAAGGGTGACATTTTGTTTCAGGAAAAAGATGGGATATAAGGATATGTTGACAATGTTCACACTCACATTCGCACTCACATTCATCATACTCAATTCTTAAGCCTATCTTATATCTAACATGTATTTACATTTCACCTTATTCTATTGTTAGTAAGAAGGGATTTGATTTCTCGCGAAGGAAAAGGAAAAGGAGAATATAAGGATATAAGGACAATCACACACGAAGATCGATAGCTTTTAGGAAGACATATATTTTGGACATGTAATCAAGGTCTAACCGAGCCAACACATCTCTCACCGGCACATTGGGCTGCCTTCCTCTAGCCCGAAGAGAGTTTTCTAAATTCGATCTGGCAACAAGATACTCCTCGCACGACCAAACAACGTGTTCGATGTCGTGGTAACCTTGGCCACAAGCACAGATATTGCCATCGGCAAGATTAAAACGAAAGAGTAGCGCGTCTAACGAACAGTGATTGGACATGAGTCGAGAGAAGGTGCGAATAAAGTCCCGACTTAAGTCCAGACTTTTGAACCATGGTTTGAGGCTAACCTTAGGGATAATCGAGTGAAGCCACCGACCCAATTCATCTTCGTTCCACTTACGTTGCCAGTTAGCGATGGTATTTTTACGGACTAAAGAATAAAATTCATTGAAAGCGATTTGACGCTGATTAAATATCGCCTTCAATTGCACCTACCTTTGCTAATGAGTCAGCCCTCTCATTACCCGGAATTGAGCAATGTGAAGGGACCCAGACAAAGGTAATGACATAACAGCGTCTGGTTAAAGCACTCAAATTTTCTCGTATTCTCTCAAGGAAGTACGGCGAGTGCTTTTCCGGCCTCACTGAACGGATAGCTTCGACAGAGCTTAGACTATCCGTTACAATGTAATAAAGTTCAACAGGTCGTGAGGCGACGCTGTCCAGCGCCCAGTATATCGCTGCCAATTCAGCAATATACACTGAGCAAGGATTCTGAAGACTGTGGGAGGTGCTAAAAAATTCGTTGAACACTCCAAATCCTGTGGACTTTTTCATAGCATAGCATTCTTTGCATTGAAGATCGTAGGAACGATCCCCGATCGATGATAATCTGGAATTCCATGGATTTTCTCCTTCATGAACAGATCAAAATGTACAGGGAATTGATGTAGTCAGGAAAACAAACACGGTTGGGAGTATACGAAGAAGGATCAACCTGCATGGAGATGAATTCATGATATAAGCTCATGAATCCTGAATGAAAATTTAGCTCGATAAGCTGCTCAAAATTTCCGATCACCAATGGGTTCATAACCTTTCACCGGATGAGGAACCGAAGAGATAATAAATTGAAGCGATCTTTTAGTGGGAGTAGGCCTGCCAAAAAAATAATAATAAGACTCATGGTATGCGTTGAGGGCATACATCCCAACGCAATACGGAGACAAAGATACTGAATTCGCTCGAGTTTAATGAGATGTGTTTTGGCAGCTGATTGAAAACAGAAACTGCCATACTCCATCACTGAGAGAATAGTTGTTCGATACAACATTATAAGATCTTCGGGATGGGCTCCCCACCAGGTGCCGGTAATTGTACGGAGAAAGTTTATTCTTTGTTGGCATTTTTTACTCAGATACTTAATATGGGCCCCCCAAGTACATTTGGAGTCGAACCAGACCCCAAGATACTTGAATTACATAGCATGAGTGATCGGTTTACCCAAAAGTTGAAGCTTTGGTTTTGCTGGTCTATGCTTCCTAGAAAAAACCACCATCTCTGTTTTCTCCGTGGAGAATTCGATCCCTAGCCCAATGGCCCAGGTTGAAAAATTGTTCAAAGTATCTTGTAAGGGTCCTTGCAGGTCGGATTCGTTTGATCCTACGACAGACACCACTCCGTCATCTGCAATTTGTCTTAGGCTGCAATTTTGTGTAAGACAATTGTCGATGTCGCTTACATAGAAGTTGTACAAAAGGGGGCTTAAACATGAGCCCTGGGGGAGGCCCATGTAGGAGACCCGATTTACTGTCGAATCCCCGTGAGAAAAGTTCAACTGTTTCTCACAAAGCAAGTTATATAACATATTATTCAACAGAGGCGGCAGACCCCGAGAGTGTAATTTGTCTGACATAACCTCTATTGAAACAGAATCAAAGGCCCCCTTTATGTCCAAGAATACTGAAGCCATTTGTTTTTTTTCGGCGTAAGCCATTTGAATTTCTGAAGAAAGCAACGCAAGACAATCATTCGTCCCCTTGCCCCTGCGGAACCCATATTGTGTATCTGAGAGTAAGCCATTCGTTTCAACCCAATGATCAAGGCGAAACAAGATCATTTTCTCCAACAATTTCCGTATACAAGACAGCATTGCTATTGGGCGGTACGAATTGAAGTCGGACGCGGGTTTTCCGGGTTTTTAAATAGCTATAATTCGCACTTGTCTCCAATCATCTGGAACAATATTATGCTCCAAAAACCGATTGAATAAATTCAACAAGCGATGTTTCGCCACATCAGGGAGGTTTTTTAACAAGTTGAACTTAATTCTATCCGTTCCCGGAGCCGAATTGTTACAAGAAAGGAGAGCAAGAGAGAATTCTACCATCGAAAGCTCGGAATCAAGATCGCACCTATCTTGTGGTATATCTCGAACAATTTTTTCACGGGGGCGGAATCGTGACAAACTTTCCGTGCAAAATTAAAAATCCATCGATGTGAATATTCTTCGCTTTCATTCGATGAAGAGAGATTTCTCATGTTTCGAGCCACTTTCCATAATTTTTTCATTGACGTTTCTCGTGACAAACCTCCCACGAAATTTCGCCAATAAGCGCGTTTTTTCCCTTTGATCAAGTTTTTAAATTGATTTTCAAGGTCCAAATACGTTTGAAAATTCTTAATGGTTCCACGTTTCCGAAAAGCTTTAAATGCGTTCGATTTATCCTGATAAAGCTTGGAACATTGGCTATCCCACCATGGATTGGGAGGCCTTTGACGAAAAGTGGAGCCTGGGATGGGTTTCGTTTGAGCGCGAACCGCGCTGTCATATATCAAACGAGAAAGGAAGTTATACTCCTCCAATGGAGGCAAACCATCTCCGGAATTGATGGCTAGAGCAATTGCGTCCGCATATTTTTTCCAGTCAATGTGTCTTGTGAGGTCATATGCCATGTTTATAGATTCAGAAGAATTCGAACCAATGGTGATGGAAATTTTGATTGGCAAGTGATCACTACCGTTGGGGTCCTGGATTACATTCCACTTGCAATCTAACGATAGTGAATTCGAGTAAAGCGAGAGGTCAAGAGCACTTGGGTTAGCAGGAGGTTTAGGAACACGTGTTGTTTCCCCAGTATTCAAAACGGTCATATTGAAGCTGTTACAAAGGTCATATATCATCGATGAACGATTGTCGTCGTACTGTTCCCCCCAGGCAGTTCCGTGAGAGTTGAAGTCTCCCAAGATCAATCGTGGCTCAGGAAGGAGTGAGCACATGTCAACAAGTTGCTTGCGGCTAACCGCAGCTCTCGGAGGCCAATACAAGCTGACAATACAGAGGTCTTTGCCTCTGATGTTTGCATGACAAGCAACAGCTTCGATCCCCCCAATAGGTGGAAGGTCAATTCTAAAAAATGAGTGGCACTTATTGATCCCCAATAGCACCCCTCCGTATCTGTCAACACGGTCCAAGCGTATAATATTAAAATCGTGGAAAGAGATATCATCTCGCGAAGAAAGCCAAGTTTCGGACAGAGCAAAAACGTCACAATTAAAGTTATGAATTAAACATTTGAATGCATCAAATTTAGGGATAAGACTACGACAATTCCACTGTAAAACAGTGATATCTCCGACCTCTCTATTTGAATTAGACATCAAGAGAGATAATCATTGCAAGGAGGGGCCATGTTTGCATCAATTGTTGCAAAATTGTCTTTAATACTGGAAGCATTGAAATGACAATGGTTCTGATGGAGTCGGAAACATTAAAACACTTGAAGATTTGGTCCAAAAGGTCAGACAACTTTATAAATCCCGATTGGGAAATTGAGCTGAACGGAAAAATAGGGACATTTGGGGTTTTTGATGTCCCCTCGAGTGCTGGGTCGTCGAAGGTGAACTATTCCCACGGAAGCCAGGAGGAACCTGATTTTGCTTGTCCGCTGCACTCGATTTTTTAGGCATGCTAACAGGAGGGTTAACCGGAGGGGCTTGTCCTTGAACTTTGGGAGTGGTCACATTTTTGCGCCGGGGATTCCCTTTGAAAATGAACGGTGTGCCCCCGTTAGCTGTGTCCGCTTCCATTTCGTCAACGGGCAACGTGGCGAAGACATTTTGTGTGATGATTGGTTGTTGTTGTTGGGCCAGTGGAGAAGCGCCCTTTAAAATATCCGCAAAAGTTCGTTTCGAGCGTTCCTTCAAAGAGCGCTTCTGTTTCTCCCAGCGACTCTTGTAAGTTTCACAAACTGAGAGCTCGTGTGGGGATCCCCCGCAATATGGACATTTATGCTCAGTCGCACTGCAGGATTTCCTCTCATGTTGCTCTCCGCAAGTGGCACAGCGCTCCTTGTTGGCACAATAATCTGAAGTGTGACCAACTGACTTGCATTTTTGGCAAGTCATGGGCTTTGGCACGAAGAGTCGCACAGGCAGTCTTAATTTGCCCACCATGACGTAGTCAGGGAGAGCGGAACCAGCAAAAGTTACTCGAAACGAGTCTGACGGCGTGAATTTAGTTTTTCCCTTTTCTTGGGATACTTTCCCTAGTTGGCGGCTGTCCAAAATTTTAACGCCCACCAACGGGAGTCTTTTAAATTTACCAACTCCTTCCTTTATCATTTCACACGTCAGACCCGTTTCAGTTATCACCCCCGAGATTTCTACGTCATGGGACGGCACGTAGACACGATACTCTAGGGAGAATCTCTCGTCGATCACAACTGCATTTGCGTGTTTCCGATCACTTACGACAACACGCAGTTTGTTCGGTCTAACCTTAGAGATTTCGACCACGGAGGAATAATATCTTGCCAGATCTTTCGAAACCTGAATGACATTGATGGATTTTCAGTTCGGTTTGGGCCGGAAAAAAACAACCCATGGGCCAGCTCCAGGTGAATCTTCTGGATAGACCTTGACACGAGGAGAGGAAGCAACTGACGGGGAGGTCGAGGTCGATTGTTGAGCGGGAGCGGGATCAGTAAGGCTGGGAGGCAAGTTCGGGAGTTGAGCGGAAACGGGAGCGGGAGAATGAGGGGGTGAAGAGGAAAGGTTTGCAAATTTTCTTGAGGGAGGCTTGTTGAGGTGAGTTAACTCTTCCTGTGAAGAGACATCTTCTGAGGGGGGAACGCGTTTAAGCGACTTCCCAGCACCCGTAGCTGGGGAGGGGGAGACAGTGGATTCGATATCCATGTCAACGCTTTCTTCCCCTTCTGCCATTTAGAATGGCAGATGTACACTTTCTTATAATTTTTGCAATTTTTTTTTTATAATTAACCTTAACCTAATAACCTTAACCTATTAATTTCAGTATACTTATTATGCACACCAGTGCGGATTATTTATAACGGTGCTGCGTGTTGATCGTTCGGTACAGCTGAACCCGTGTATCGCACCACGCGGTGATGATGTCGAAGACGGTGCTACGGCGATAACACACCAGCACACAGCGCTCGCGTGCAGGGTTTCTTCCTCTCGCTTGTTGTGTCTGCTTCAATGAATTCACAGGGAATCCCGTTAGTGTCCAACACTCACTTCACCAGCCACGAAAATAACGGTATCACTTCAACGATGGACGATAACGATATAAAACCGTCCGGCGGCTTCGAGCTTAGGAAGACGAATGATCGAAAGATCTTATAAGTTAACCTTTGTTTGGGCCCCCTCTCATTGCTCAATTCCTGGCAATGAGAAGCCGGACACTCTCGCAAAGGTGGGTGCCCAAGAAGGCGAATTGTTTGATAGACGGTGAATTTTTCCAATTACTGCGTCAGAGTTCCCTCTTGAGTTGGAAAACCGATTGGAACACTGGAAGTCTTGGGCGGTGGTTATATTCAATTATTCCAAATGTTTCTTCGAGAGCGTGGTTCAAAGGTTTGGACGTAAGTCGTGACTTCATTCGTGTAATGAGTAGACTTATGTCCAACCACTACTCGCTAGATGTGCATCTCCACAGAATAAATCTTGTTCAAAGCAATGTCTGTCGGTGTGGAAACGGTTACGATGACATCGATCACGCAGTTGGGCAATGTACGGATAATTACGCAGCCAGAGAGTACCTTTTGAATGCCTTTGAGGCCCAAGGAAGACAACCCTATATTCCTGTCAGAGACGTGTTGGGAACTCGCGACATCTGCTATATGCAGTTGATCTCTATGTTTGAGAACGGTCTAGTATAAGAATTTAATGCTTTTGTGTGTTTTTTTTTCTTTTTCGTTATTAGTTTGTTCGTCTTGTCCCCTCATCTCACCGTCGCCCACCCTCGACAGATGTTCGAACACCAGATGCTATCCCTGCTAACCTGACCCGTCCCACAAAAAATGTTGCCCTTTTAACCTCGAGTAAACCGGTCGAATCCTACTAAACATAGCAATTAGTTGAAACTTTGTATAAACAAACCTTGAATTAGCAGCTCCGCAGAGCTTATGCGATTGAGCCTTACAAATAAATGAATTGGAAAAAACAAAAAAAAAAACCAGTACTTGTGTCACCAAGAGCCTGGTTGTGCACCTTAGGCCAGAAGGGAGTCCATCAGGAGGAGAGTGATGCCACGGTTCCGCTTGAAACATCGGAGCAGCCGCCACACACACACATACACGCCCGGAACTCTCGTTGCTATCATCGTTGCTGAAAAATAATCTGTCAGTTCCCCTGGGAATTGAAAAATACATTCATGCGAAAGAGTTTATTTTAATGTTTTCTATCCATATAACACTGCAACCAAATACATTTGGTTTTGTGATTTTTCAATCAATCGCAATTAACGCAATTAATCGAAAAGCTTCTTCGCTTTGTGTGTCATGTGCTGGTTACAATGCACGAAGATATGGACATAGGAAACAGAGGTGATGAGAATTGTTTCTCGCAGCCGTGTGCTTTGTGCGCTGTGCCTATAGCCGAGCATGATGCGAGTGTAGAGTGTTTTGGAAAATGTAAGCTCTCTATTCACATGACCTGCTTGCCTGGAGCGTCAGTGGATGAAATAGATTTATTGAAGAAGCTCTCCAATGCAGTGTTTGTTTGCGATGCTTGTTTGGCTTTAAGCGAATATGACGATAGCCACAACGAAAAATTGTTGAATGAAATCGGTCGTAAATTGGACGATTTCACGTGTGTGCTAGACTTTGTCAAAAACTTCGAGAAAAATGTCAGAAAAATCATGAGAGATGAACTATTGCGAATAAATACGCGATCCATTTCCGCAGCTGACGACAAGGAGAATTCTGCGTGTAATGTTGTTACACGATCCCTTGCCAAAAAAAGGCGATTGGAAAATACTACGGATACGCTATTAAAAACGTCAGCATCGAACGAATCCCCAAAAACAAGCTTTGCTAATGTAGTAAAAAATGACATGATAGTAAATGGAACCGAACTGAAAAAGAAACAGCATTTGAAGCCTAATCCAATCGCCGTCATAAAGCCAAAGAAAGGCGTGCATGTTGATAATATTAGAGTCGAGTTGCGAAATAAAATTGATGGCAAAAATTTGAACGTTAGGCGGGTGACAAGTAGTAAAGATGGGTCGGTCATAGTAGCTCTAAAGGATGATGCGTCAATCAAGCATCTTGAAGAGACAGTTGACAAACAACTGGAAGGTCGATTTGAGGTAAAAGTGCGCGAGAACATGAAACCAACCATTAAAATAATAGGAATGAGCGACGAATACGACGAAAGCGAACTAAAGGGTAAACTGACTAACCAAAACGAAGTTTTTGCAACATTGAAACATTTCAAATTGCGCAAAACTTACTGCAATTTGAAGTGGAGATACGACAACTACAGCGCAACCACCGTCGCCACCGTTCTATTAATAGGAACACCAGGAAGCCTTGGTGGACTGCAGAGTTGCGAAGGCTGCGAAACAAACTGCGTAAAGCACGCAAACGATTCTTCATCGATAAATCAAACGAAAACCGTGAATCTCTTCGCATCGTGGAAACATGCTATAAGGATCTTGTAGAGAACAGCTACAGGGCCTACCAGCAGAGACTTCAATCTGATATGAAACGGAACCCTACGGCGTTCTGGAAATTCGTTAGAGAGCAAAGAGCGAGCAATCGAGTACCACAAGTTGTCGAATACGGTAACACAACAGCAAACCTACCTGATGAAGTTGCTGATCTTTTTCGACGATTCTTCCAAAGCGTGTTCAAGACTGAGCTGCCTCAACCAGGATCTGGATGTTTTCGCAACCTACCGTCGCATCATATCCACCTACCATTCTTCAATTTTACCCACGAGGAAGTTTTAAGATCATTGCAAAAACTAGACGCGACGAAAGGAACTGGAGTGGACGACTTAGCACCTATCCTGTTGAAGAACTGCGCTTCATCATTGGCCTTTCCTCTGACAATACTCTTTAACAAGTCGCTCGAGGAAAGAACATTCCCTAGCCTATGGAAAACTGCGAAGATGATTCCTATCTACAAATCAGGCAGCTTGCGGCGCGTTGAAAATTACCGTGGAATATCCATCCTTTGTTGCCTAGGGAAGCTACTCGAATCACTGATCCACACAGTGCTACTGTCTGCAGCGAAATCGATGATATCTGAGTTCCAGCATGGATTTGTACCCCATCGTTCCACAACGTCCAATTTATTATGCTACACCAACGTGCTCTTTCGTGAAGTTGAACACAGAAATCAAGTGGACTCTGTTTATATTGATTTCTCGAAGGCTTTCGATACTGTTCCGCATATTCTTACAGTGAGAAAAATGAAGCACATGGGTTTTCCTGATTGGATATCCGATTGGTTGATGTCTTACCTGACCGGTAGGAAAGCTTTTGTTGAGGTGAACTCAGCACGATCCACAACATTCGATATAGCGTCCGGAGTCCCCCAAGGAAGTGTACTAGGGCCATTGATATTTGTAATCTTCATTAATGACTTGTGCCTACGTATATCTTCTGGAAAACTATTGTTTGCCGACGACCTTAAAATTTTCCGAGTCATCAAATCAGCTGCGGACTGCTGCAGCTTGCAGGCCGATATCGATTCTCTAGCGCAGTGGTGCAAAGACAACGGCATGCGTGTGAACACAAGTAAGTGCAAGGTGATCACCTTTAGTCGTTGCTACGAGCCGATAGACTACCGATACAAGTTCGACACTCTTTTCTTCGATCGTGTACATTCTATCCGTGACTTGGGTGTTATCATGGACTCAAAGCTACGTTTCCACGATCACATCTCAGCTATCACCTCCAAAGCATTCTCTATCCTGGGATTTATACGTCGGAATGCGTCACAGTTCACCGACGTATATGCACTAAAAGCTTTGTACTGTAGTTTAGTGAGGAGCAACTTAGAGTACGCTGCACCGGTCTGGGCCCCATACCACGTTTCCGAGATTGTACGTATCGAGCGTGTACAGAAATGTTTCATTCGATTTGCATTGCGACATCTCCCGTGGAATGATCCCGTCCATCTTCCCCATTATTCGGAACGTTGTCGTCTAATCGACTTGGAATTGCTCACGGCAAGGCGACTGAAGATGCAACGACTGATTGTATTCGACATCCTCAGTGAAAACATCGAGTGTGCCGATCTTCTTCTGCATATTCCAATAAACGTTCCTCAACGTCAGACGAAGAAGACGATGAATAAATAAAATAAATATTATTTTTTCCTCATCAGTAGAAAATTTTCGTATCCAATATTGAATGCATAATATGAAAAACGGATAATGTTTCACATCGCGAAAATCATGTAATTTCATGTAATCGCAAATTTCATGTAATCGCAAAATAGTTACTAATCAATCGCATTAATTCAACATGCACAAAATGTTATGGCTGCGGTATGATATTGAATGTAATGCAAAGTCTCCGGATCAAAAAGCGTCCGGATTCAAATAAATTACTGTATACCTACTTCGATGTTATTCAATTCTCTCTCAGGCTAAGCTACACACATAATAAAAGGGGTGGGATTTACATTTCATACTGTTATGGTTTATAATATGACGCTTCCTTTGCTTTCGTTCATTTTTACCTCGACTCTCGCACCGTGAGGATTCGTTTCATCGGGACCAAGCAGACAGTTCGTAAATCTACCGATGGTAAAGCAGCTCGGAAAAGCGTATCAGCCGCAGGAAGTGTGAAGAAGCCACATCGATACCATCTCTTTGCGTGAAATTCGTCTCTATCAGAAGTCGACTGAATTGCTGATCCGCAAGCTACCTTTGCTGCGTTTGGTTTGTGGAATTGCCCAGGACTTCAAACCGACTGGCGCTTCCAAAGTTTCGCGGTCATGGCACTGCAGGAGGCTTATTCGAAGATACCAATTTGTGTGCTATCCATGCAAAACGCGTCACATCATGCCCAAGGACATCCAGCTGGCCCATCGTATCCGAGGAGAGCGTGCTATATTAGCTTAGCATATAATCAACGGCCCTTTCCAGGGACACCAGATTTGATGGATTAGAGTTCAGAAAAGTTTTTTTCAGGCCATACTGAAAGGAGTATTTAGCGAAAATCGTGGTGCCGTGTGATAGTGTATATTTCATCATTTAGAAGAAATCACTTTGATGAAAGCTGCATTATAAAATTATTTGTGTACGAATGCCGCAACCGTTTGTCCTTTCTACAGGGTTTTCCATTTCGGGCTTCCGAAAGTATACAGCCCTGCGCTGACAACCGTTTGACATAGCTGTCAACCAAAGCGTCATATCGTTAGTTGAATGTCTGCCATTTTACAATATGGATCGTTTTAGCATCACACAACGTGTTAATTTTGTTAAATTATACTATAAAAATGATGAAAAACCGGCAAATGTTTTTCGAGCATTACGGACGGATTTTGGTCGTCATGGACGGCCTACAGAGCACACAATCGCTAATGTAGTGCGTAAATTCGAATAAACTGGATCCGTAGCGGATATTGTGAAACCTGTGCATCATCGTAATGTGCGTTCGGCCGAAAATATTGCTGCTGTTGCTGCCAGTGTGAAGGATGACCCGAATGTTTCGATTCCACGGCGTGCTTAGCAATTGGGCTTGTCAAACACATCATTGTGGCGAATTTTGCATTTGGACTTGCACCTACATCCATATAAAGTCCAACTTATATGGATGTACAACAAATTAGAGCGTGGTGACCATGGAATGCGTCGGGCATACGTCGAATGGGTGAACGAACAACAGCAGCAAAATGCTGAATTTTCGCATTAAATTTTCTTCAGCGATGAGGCACATTTCGAGCTCGGTGGCTATGTGAACACCCAAAATTTCCGTATATGGGGCTCAGAAAATCCACACGTGATTGTTGAGAGGCCATTGCATCCGCCAAAAGTCACTGTTTGGTGCGCATTATGGTCTGGTGGAGTCATCGGGCCGTATTTCTTTGAAAATGAGGACGGCGAGACGGTAACTGTGAATGGTGAGCGCTATGGTCGCATATTAACCGATTATTTTTGCCACAAATTGAAGATATGGATACGGATGACATGTGGTTTCAGCAGAACGGCGCCACGTGCCACACAACACGACCGAACATGGCCATATTGCGAACGAAATTTGAGGGACGCATAATTTCGCGTTTTGGTGATGCCAATTGGCCGTCCAGATCATGCGATTTGAACCCGCTAGACTTTTTTTTGTGGGGTTATGCGAAAGACCGTGTCTATGCCAATTCTCCGCAAACTCTTGAACATTTGAAAGACAACATTCGTGAAGTTATGACCGAGATACCGCCCCATATGTGCCGAAAAGTAATCGAAAATTACCTGTTCCGGATCAAGGTGTGCGAGGAAATCCTAGGTGGACATTTGAATGAAGTTGTATTTCACACATAATGGCATAAACCAAACTTTAATTTGAAATAAAAGTTTCATCGAAATTCGAATTCTAAGTGTGTTTTATTTCAATTTACTTTCGGAATTTAAAGTTGGAAAACCCTGTAATTGTTAGGAAAGGGCATTATTTTGGCTGAGTAATTCCACGAAGGATGATTCCTATTATTTGACTCGAAATTTTTTTTTCAATAGTTTAAAAATAGATTTGAAAACAGGTTATTGAAATCACCCGTATTCGTATGTAGCGCGCCCACTTCGAAACACAATAATTTTATTGGAATGTTAGATGGGGAAGCTCACACTCACGTCTATGCATTATGCTGTACTCTTCCAATTAATTTCGTTTTTGCAGGCCGAACTGAAAGGAGTATTTAGAGAAAATCGTGATGTCGATGATAATTCGATACTGATGGGTGCCATTGACTATGGATTTGACAATGAAGAATACGAAATTTGTGATATAAAATTATTTGTGTACGAATGCCGCAATCGATAGTCGATTCTAATTTGCGCTGGATATTTCCTCGGAGGACTCGATTCCTCCTTTGAGCATTAATACTCTTTTTCTGGCAAAACGAAGTTGTATGATAATCACATTATTCGAATGATAAAAGGCAGAAGTTTTCTGCCAATCTCCTTTCAACTTCCAACACCTCTTTCTCCCGTTTGTTGCATTTCAATTCCATTTCTCCTCTGTAGTCGAACCTAGCGGAGTATTTAACGAAAACCGAGGTACCGATGGGTGCCATTGAATATGGATTTGATAGTGAAGAACACGATATGATATGGTGTAGTGAATATTATATTACATATCAATAATTGTTTACGAATGCTGCAATCGATCGTCGTTATTGGGAAGTTGGAAATGTTGAGAAGGAGGCCTTATTTTTACTGTGTAATTTCTAGGAGGAATCCATTCCTTCTCAAGTGTTAATAATCCTGCTCCGGATCAACGATTATTCCAGTGTTCGGGCTTGGGAAGTGGGTACTATTTGCGCTGGGTATTTCCTTGGAGGAATCGATGCCCCCTTTGAGCGTTGATAATTGTTTTCCGGCTAAACGAAGTGGTATGTCTAAGAGATGAAATGTCTGAGATTTATATGCTGGTTACTTATTTTGTAAGTCAACGTTAGTCCTACGTCCACTTTGCGGTTATATCAAAGATATAACCCACTGCTATTTTTTTTCACGCCATACTCAATAGCTTTGAGTCAAAAATGAAAAAAAAATACTGAAAGGACATCTTACTAAGGTGTATCGGTAAATATCTTCAAACACTTTTTCAAAAAAAAAACAGCCAAAATTTCTTATTTAATATCCTATACAATATTTGCCATACAGTTGGTGATTTGGTTTGGGGGCACTTTTACTCGCTTACCCGGCCAGGTCCTTTACGAATGGGACTTCTTGAAAAGTTTTGATTACCTCGAAAAAATACACTACACAACATTTCAGCTCAATCGGACTTTATTTACTATTGTTGCCAAGACGCCAAAGTTTGAGTTTTCCGAAAACCATTAAATCACCCAGGGGGGAGTGTTTTCGGAGTTTTGAAAAAAAAGATGATGCCAAATGTCTTGAAATTTCATGAAACGTCGAGATCTACTGTCATCTCGATTTTCTTTTTGTCATCTGAATCCGGAAATTCGACTTTTGATCATATCTTTAGGGTATTTTATGGTTTTCAAGAAACTGAAACTTTGACGCTTGTGCGACACTAATAAAAAAAAAAGTCTGATTGAGCTGAAATTTTGCATTTGAAGGTCACTTTTTTCCCATACAGTCATTGGCACACTAATGTGCATAATATACAGTAAAGCAAAAATTTAAAATTAACATTTTTGTCCAAAATATTTATACGTAATTCTCGCAGCAGGAATTGTCTTTCCAACGGCAATCCGTTTTCCTTAGTAATCACGTAATAACTTATTCGATTTCAAATAAGGCTGTTTCATTTGAAACTCAATTTTCGGACTATTCATCTTCATCAATCAGATGTAGTTCCGAAACAGATGAAATCGCAGTCGAAAACGAATTTCCATAATCGAGATTTTCTTTCAATTTTTCATGTTTCTATTATCCGGAAAATTAGATCATTCGGAGTGAACATAAAATCAACACGTCGGATAATCGAGTCCGACCTTTATTTGAATTTGTGAAGTTTCGTACTCACCTTTTGAAAATATTGTTTACCATGAATACAATTTTGAAACGATCACAGATTTTCTCCAAGCCGGAAATAACTAATACCATGATCTGCGATATACAATGCCCTTTTTCCTATGAACAACGATCTGCGACACAAAAACAGTCTTGTTATCTGTGGTACACAAAATAAAATGTCCTGTGACACATTAGTTCGGCCAGCCGACGGTCCGCACTTGCTCGGTGTCAAGCTGCTGCCTTCCGAGGAAGTTTTAACTACTCCTATTAGCATGGCTTCGGTGGCTTCTCATGAGGCCCATTTTACAGCACTGCTGTCCAGAAACGACAAACACGGCTCGTTATCCCTGTTGGTATTTTTCCGTCACTTCTCACAAATCCGGATTATGGGTATGATCCAAACAAAGCGAGCTCATCGCCGGCCGGAGTGTTAAGTTCGTTTATCGTTTTGATTTATACATTCTCTCGGGTATCACACACCCTCGCAAATCCTATTCAGCCGGTGGCGGTGGCGATTTTGCGAAGGAATCATTCATCGCTTGCACAATGCACACCACTAAGGGAGCCTGCAGCTTAAGCCAGTGTTTTGTGGAGGTTTTCCGCCGCTGCTTCAAGCTTGTCTGGAATATAAACAACCAAACACTGTGGCGAGAAGAGGCTAACTAGTGGAATGAAGTTCGGCACCATCGGGGAGTTGGGGTTGGACACAACAGAGATCGGTTTCACATGAGAATGCTAGAGCGGAGAGCCCTCGGGCAGGCGGCTGATATGATGCAAAGTTTCATGTGCAAGTACCGTTGTGCTTCTGCTTCTCGGCCAGGGTCGATAGTTTCGTGCTGTTGATGAACACATGAAACCCCAAAAGAGGGGTGAGATAGCGGCTACCGGGAGAAAGGAAGGTACTGCAATAAATCCCTTTATTACGGTCAATATATCTTTCGGATTTTGGTTATTGAAACTTTCCCGATGGCTTATTATGCAATTTCAGGCGATAAGCCATACGAATTTCCCAAATGTGTTCTGGTGTGTATTGATTTGTTTCCGATGATGTCATAATGTTCGGTCATTTACGGTAAATGATAGTGCCTAATTGTTTATCGTCCCTGGCACACCCCAATCACAGTTACCCGTTGATAGGTTTGTCCCGCGGGCGCTTCACTCACCTGTGGCCGGCCATAAAATCGATGCACTCTTGCAAATAATAGGCACTAAATTAAAGAACGAATCCATTCGTTCCGCTGGGTGACATTCCGCCCCGAAGCTCAACAACATCAAAACAATCCATTCAATACCCTTCTTTGTCGGAGGGAACGGCCGCAGGGAAGTGCAGCGATGTCGAACTAAGCGCGCAGACGACCAATCCGATGCACATCCGACGGCTGGTGGTCGCCGGTCAATGCGAACCATAAATCATCTGCATCTCGACAGTTGAATCGACGCGACCTACCTCGGAGAGTGCGTTGTCCAAAAAGTCTGTCGATTAACATACAAATGGCAATTTTCTATTTACTATTTCCCGCCGTTTGAAGCGGAATCGAACGACCGGATCTAGCTTTCATCGGCCGGCGCATGGTGAGAGAGAGAGAGAGTGAGAGAGGAAGAGACAGTTTAAATCCACGTGGTGTCGGATTACTGAGAGGAAGAGCGGACGCGCCAAAATTGGATCTCACCCGCGACGAGGAGATGAGGCACTCGCGAGAGTCTCTCCCATCCCAGCAATACTCTGCTTTATTGAGTTCTGCGGATTGTGTTCCGATATGGGTGTGCGAGTTGAGTTACTTCATTCATTAAACGCGATGAGCCAAGCAACGAACAAATAACAAGAGGAGTTGAAGTTTACTTCCAAACAAATTATAATGGATGATGCAACCACAGTTGAATTGTTTTTCGATATTTCTTATATGGGATCCTATGTTCATTTCTATGCGAGTTTTTAATGGGCAGATGGGTAGAGTACAATTGAACAATACGTCGCGTTTCAGTTAATGAAAAGAGCAAAGTTTGAATTAACGTTTCTACATTTTGTCAGGTTTGTTCTGGAACAATAAAATGTATCCGCTGACAGGTATGATGCGTGCGCCCGTGGCCGAGTGGTTAGCGTCTCACATTATCATGCCGGGTGTTCGTGTTCGATTCCCGTTCTGGCCGGGGGATTTTTTCGTCAAAGAAAATTCCTTCGACTTGCACTGTGGTCACGCATACTCTAGAGCTTGCCCCTCGGGATACATTCAAGGCGTGTTATTTGGCTTAAGAAATATCAACTAAGTATTAATAAATGACGCTAGTTCATGTATACGTTGAGACGGCAGAAGTTCCACAGGGAACGTTAACGCCATTCAAGAAGAAGACAGGTACGATGAAGGATGGTGGTGGTAACCAAGGCGCCTAGAAGTATATTCTAAGTTGGACCAACTTGCTAAAACGACTCTTCAGCCATCTTGCAAGTCTACTGTGTTTTGTTTGTAAACAAAGCACAATACGCTTGTGCCCAAGCTCGCTCGTGATCAGTCTTTCTCTTTCACGCTTCAGGCAAATAATTCCCCTTCTGCTTTCTTCCGTACTTCTGTTTATATACCGCTCCCCTAGCCAGCTTAGTAACGAAACGGCCTCACCTTAGGTTATACCAAGACGGGTCTATGGTACTAGGTGAGGCTGTTTCGTCACTAAGTTGGTTAGGGGAGCGGTATATGAAAACAGCACGGAAGAAAGTAGAAGGGGAATTATTTGCTTGTAGCGTGAAAGAGACAGACTGATCACGAGCGAGCTTCGGCAATAGCGTATTGTGTTTTGTTTACAAACAAAACACAGTAGACTTCCAAGATGGCTGAAGAGTGGTTTTAGCAAGTTGGCCCACCTTAGTATATACTTCTAGGCGCCTTGGGTTATACCAAGGCGCGTAGAAGTATATCCTAAGGTGGGCCAACTTGCTAAAACCACTCTTCAGCCATCTTGGAAATCTACTGTGTTTTGTTTGTAAACAAAACACAATACGCTTGTGCCGGAGCTCGCTCGTGATCAGTCTGTCTCTTTCACGCTTCAAGGAAATAATTCCCCTTCTGCTTTCTTCCGTACTGTTTTCATATACCGCTCCCCTAACCAACTTAGTGACGAAACGGCCTCACCTAGTACCATAGACCCGTCTTGGGTTATACTTCCAGGCGCTTGGGTGGTAACTATATGGCAGGGATGCCAGGTAATTTTTTCAATGTATCCACGTAATACGAAGAAATGTCTTCGAAGATCTTCACGATCATATTGGAGGGAACTAAAATTCATAACTTACTTTTGAACAAAGTTTGTTAGCTCATTCAATATTTATTCTAATTGGTATTATTGTATAGCGCATTTCATTAAATTTAACTTGAGTTTTTGAAGTTTATTTCAACAAAATGTTAACAAAGAATATATTGCCCAACTGCGAAATACAATTTCACAATCATCCGAATTGTCGAGCGCAAATGAACTTATGTCTTCTAGAGACAATATGTATTTAGAGCGCTGGTAGTTCTCCGGAATTTAAAGTAAAAGTCGCTTTGTTGTTGAATTCATTCTACAGTCAACTCTCCCTAACTCTCTCCATCGAGTTAGGGAGGTATCGAGATACAGAACATTTTTTTCATAATTTTTTTATGTCATAAATTGCAAATATATTATCTCTCTCAGGAGATTTTGATATTATAGACGTTTAAATTTGACGAAAAAAATCCTTCTACGCATATGTTCGAATTTCAACGATGACAGAGTATAGAACTTTTGTTTGTTTCCGACTCTATTGCCTCAAACTGGTTCTACATTGAAAAGTACGTAAGCCGATTCTGTTGCTTTCATATGAAAGATGAAAAAATTTAATACAGGATATAGTAGTGACGTAACTAAATTAGTGGATTTAAATAACATTTTGGAAGTGGAAAATTTAAAAGTTAGTAATTTTTTATGTGCAATTATTAATTTTATCCCAAAAATGCATACTAAACTTGAATGTTTCTATCAATCAAGTTAAAGCTCTCTAACCACTATACAATTTGTTCTTTGACACCCAACTTCTATCTCTCTTAATGTCGCTGTAATATCGATATAAACATTTCACTTCAAGCAAAATCTTCAAAAATCGCGATTTTTACCCCACTGTACTTATAAAAGCCACTTCAATTTCACTTTAACGTTGAAAGGTTACATTTTTTTCTTGAAATAAGTCATATTTGAATTATGAAAAAAAATAATTTAAAACTGTATATAATCGAGTTCAAAATTGTATATAATCCTATCATATACAATCGAGTCCGACCTGTATAAGGAACTAGGTTTACGAAGGAAATATTGATTAAGGGGATATTCTATTGTAGAGACACGAATTTTGGACGTTTTTCGAGCTCCATAAAAATAAAACAATGAGTATTTTTACTATACATTATATCATTATTTGTTCATCTATCTTTCAACAGTAAAGCAAAAATTGAACGGATAAAATATATTCATAACTAGACTAGTTACAAGCTGATTTAGTGACGGGGTTCAAAAAAAAGTTGTGCCATGGCGTGCACGATTTCAGCCCTTCTGGTTATCTGAAACAAAAAAATATCGAACAGATTCTGAATCAGTAAAGATGCCGCTATCGCATGAACCTCGGACAAGTCAAAAACATCTTTTTTTGACAAAATGGCGGCCGTTTGGAAAACAAAATGCCGTTTAAAGCGTTTTTTCTTACGTTTTCCGATTTTTTGAACAATATTAAAATTTAAAAAATAACATTTTTGGAGGTTCATGCGATAGAGAGATGCATACAGGTTGTATTCATATAAATTCGACATGAATCGGTTCAGTAGAACTTAAGATATCGTGTATCCCAGTTTAAAGTCACAGGAGGGTTGTGTCCGAGACACGACCGCATAGTTGACGTATTCCGTTAGGTTATTTGTTGATTTTGGATATGTTTGAAGAATTTCATTGTTAAACTCTTTGATAATGATTTAGTGGCCCTGAAAAGGGCCTTTTTGTTGGGTTGTTGCATATTGTTTGTTCATTCCACCAGTGTTTACCGAGTGATAATGACAGAAGGATGGTAAACAGTCGTTGGATGGTGCGTATCAGATAAAGATACCGTAGTGGAACGAGATATGATTAAAATCGCCCTCTGTGATCCTAAACGAGATGCATCCTGTGTTATTTATGGATGAAATAAAGATAAAAAACTCAACAATATAATATAAGATAAATATCAATACCGATCACGATCTACTTTTCTCATCAGTAAAAACATGTTACTTTAATGTAGAGAAAACATATTTGAAATGGAAATGGTAATTTTCTTTTATAATTTTTACTTTCTGTGTGTTATTTCAACCCAATGCGAATTTTAATTGGACTAACAACACCTAATACTATATGTATAGCATATGAGAAATTTTTCTAATATTTCTTCACTTTTACAATTTTGATCGCCATATAAACTTTCCTTGGGTGAAAATGAACACAACAAAACAGACAGCTTAAACCAAACGACCCGTTCTCGAGCGGGAACACACCTTGGTTTTTATTTATGAAAATTGAAATAAATCGTTCCATATATCAAGTCATTTTTAACATAACTGCTATCATACACAATTTTACACTTACACGTGTGCACGACCGATTATTGATATAAAACTTCACGAAGCAACCAATATGAAAGTTCCAAATTTAAATTTTATTTGCTAGAATTAATCGTATCACTCACCTTACTTGCAACATAAAAATGCCCCCGACTTGCATATATTTGCAATGCCGATTTCCCCTGGGCACCTTGGTTTTAAAGTCTCTGTTAGGGAACACACCTGGGTAGGAACAAAAGTTTCCCCTCCTTTCATATATTTGCAATGCCAATTTCCCCCAGGCAGCTTGGTTTTGATGTCTCTGTTAGGGACCCGCCGCATGTGTCGTCAATTTGGACTAATCAGAAGTGGGTATTTTCGTTAGGATAGGGGTTGAGATTTTTCAATTGTTCGATTGTTAGTTTTATGACATATAGGGGAACTGCGTGTAAAATGAACAGGTGGGGTAAAATGAACAGGTAGTCAAATGACCGAAAAAACAGTAGAAATTATTTCCAAATGCTTATCCACCCTGTCCTATAAGTATTTCAAGTCTTTTGGGCCACCCTGTACCGATCAAGAACTGTCAAAAAGTGAAAAAGGTAAACAAAACCAAAATCACCTGCTCAGTACTGGCTGTGATGTAAATTTCTGCTCGTGATTAATAAGCTTTTTTGAGGTGAAAAATTGATATCCGTGTCCGTATTGTCGTTGATCTATCGAAAGAAGTCGTAGGTACCTAAGTATTTTCATCAAAAACCGTTTTAAATAAGCCCTTGAAAAAATAAATTGCTGCGGGGGCAAAATGAACAGTGAACGATGGGGGTAAAATGAACAGTGTGTCTAATCACAAATTCTTCTCCAGATGACTCGGGTCTACAAACGAAAAACCGAAAGGCAGAGTTGGACAAACACACAAATGGCAGCAGCAAAACATGCTGTTGGATGTGGAATGTCCGTAAATGCAGCATCCATCAAGTACCAGATCCCACGAATAACGCTCGCCAGGTGGATAGTGTCACCACAGAAGAAAAAAGGCCTGGGATCGAAAAAGTCGGTTTTCTCAGCCGAACAAGAGACGGAGCTGGTTCAACACTTGCTGGATTTGGAGGCCCGATTCTATGGGATCACTATGAAGGACGTACAAAAACTGGCGTATGAGTTAGCTGAGAGGAACGGTATTCCCCATCCATTCAACCACAAGCTGAAGATGGCCGGTAGGAACTAGCTTGATTGTTTCCTTCGACGGAATCAAACCCTTTCCTTCCGGAAGCCGGAAGCCACATCTGCAGATCGTGCACGGGGCTTTAACAAGGTTTCCGTGGGAGCATTTTTCGACCTTCTTCGGAGCACGCTGGACAGCCATCAGTTTCCGCCGGCGCGTATATTTAACGCTGATGAAACCGGAATAAGCACCGTAAGGTAGACAGCTTTTTATACCTGCTCATAATTTACTTAACATAAATTTAACAATTACAGGTTCCTCCGAAAAAGCTAAAAATTGCTGCTAAAAAGGGAAAGAAGCAAGTAGGTTCCTTAACATCGGCTGAGAGGGGCGTAATGACGACGGTTGTTATGTGTATGTCCGCAACCGGACAGCATGTGCCACCGTACATGATTTTCCCCCGTGTGCGCATGCACGATGCGCTTAAGAGAGGAGCACCGAATGGGACAAAGTTCAATTGTAACCCTTCCGGTTATATGACCAGTGAAGTCTTCCTCGATTGGTTCGACCATTTCCTGGAGAACGTGAATCCCACCAAGGAAAACCCTGCACTCCTAATCATTGATGGACACAGCTCCCATACGAAAAATGTGGCATTTGCCGAAAGAGCTCGTGCAAATTTTGTCACTGTTCTTGTATTGCCACCACATTGTAGTAACAAAATTCAGCCCTTGGACGTGGCGTTCATGGGGCCTTTCAAAAGTTACTACGCAGCTGCTTCTGAGAATTTCATGCGTCAAAACCCTGCAAGGACTATTGGACTTTACGACGTCTCTGAGCTGATGGGTACCACGTTTCTCAAAGCAGCTTCTGGTAGTGTGGCAACGAGCGGCTTTCGTAAATGTTGGCCATATAACAGACATGTCTTCAGCAACGATGACTTCGCTCCATCTGAAGTAACTGATCAACCAGAAGCCACTGTGATGCCAATTCCAATGGTAGTTGATGACTCCACTGTGCAGCAAGTACCTCTTCAGGTTTCTACCAATGTTTCAGTTACTCACTCAGGAAACCAATATTGTACTGATGAGGTTCAAACGGATGGACCCGATCCTGCTAGCGTTCAAGTTGGCCCAGTTTCTGAAATTTCTCCGAACTCATCGTTCAATATTACACCGTCGGAAATTTTACCTTTGCCGAAGATGTCAGTTCCCAGAGCAACGAAGCGAAAGCGCAAGTCGGAAAAAGCTGTGGAGATTACCGGCGACGTCTACCGTCAAAACCTGGCTTCTGCTGAGGCAACAAAAACTATCAAGTCCATCAAAAAAGGACGAAAGCATTCAAAGAAGCAAGCCAAGGGTAAAACATCGGATGAACAGTGCGAGGATACTTTGTGTGAGCTGTGTGGAGATTGTTTTTCTGATTCGACCGATGGTTATGGCTGGAGGAAATGCCTATCGTGTCTTAATTGGTTCCATGCTCAATGTAGCAACGATGATGGGTTTCAATGCCGCATATGTAACTGATTTTTTATTGATTGTTTTGAGTTTCTTCATGGCAATAATTGCCTTGCAAATGATCGTCCTGTTATTTGAATTTGTTTTATGATTTTTGTTGAACGAATAAATGATTTTACCCCTGATCTTATGTTTTTTATCATCACATTTTAGAACACATTTGTCATCTTTATTCAGAACATTTTCCTAACGTCTTAATTATTTCTGAAAATTTCCGCCGAAGGTTTCCTTGTGTATTGTGTGTAATCTTAAGTGTATACATTCTTCTATGCATTCCACGTTTGACGATAACAGTATAAAACAAAATGTTTGAATAACCCCTATCACATGTTCATTTAACCCCCAATACCTGTTCATTTTACCCCCACTACCTGTTCATTTTACCCGCACACAAAAAAACAGTATCGTTTTTGGTGTTGTTAAAAATACAAAAAATTATCATTTAAAAAAGTCATTATTCAAACTTTGCGTTATGCATGCAATAAAAATAAGACTAGAACGTTAAATTTATGCGATTTCCGCAATGTTTTGTTAGTTTTTCGAAGAAAAAAGCCTAAAATTGCTTAGGGTGTTCATTTTGCCCCCAGTTCCCCTATTATTTTCTTCAATATAAAAAGTTGTTATGGAGCGCCGAAATCGATTGACGCAAAAATTTCATGAATCCATCATGGAATGACTGAGCAATAAGCGTTTAAAGTTGGACAATTTTCACGATGTACTCGATTTTCGATTTTCCATTTGTACCCCAATATGTTCCCGACAGACGTAATCCTACGTCTACGGTTTCATGATTTCATGATCCAAATTGCTCATGAAATTTTGTAACTTATGATTTTTAATAGATGACAATTGTATTGTGACTTACTTCCATCATTTAAGGAGCAAAAGAGAACTAGAGAACTGTCGTATTCTTAGTCCTCGGGAATGGCAGCATTTTCAATGATATGTAAACCATTTTTCTCAAATCACATACACCAACAATCTTTTCTCATTATATTCATCATTTGAAAGAAACAGAACATGGCACGAACTAAAATGTTTCATTTTTTCTTTGATTTCTTCTTATGTCAAAATTAGTGTTTTTATGTCTATTATTCTTAAATTTTAGAGGAGCTTTATGGAAGTTTAGCTCGTGTACTAAAAGCAATTGTCATTACTTTTTTTTCCATAATAAGGATGCTGAACACTTCATTCTTCTGAAATGTTAGCTATATAAATAGAAGCGGCTTGTTCTCAATTCTTTGGTTTATTCCCCAACATTTCCCGTGAAGTTATTTGTATAGTTGTTTAGTTTCTTCCACATTCAAGTTGTTACTACGTTATTGATGATGAGTAACTCCACATTTTCGGACTCCGAAAAATCAATTTAATACAATAATAACTTACATTGAATTATATCATTTATGCTAACTTACATTATTTAGTTTGTTTTCGTGGCTTCGCACAACAAATATAAATTCTTTTATTGCTACTATTTTCTATGACAGTTTGCTTCGAGTTTTCGCCAAAGAATGAGTGTGATTTTTCATTTGCTGTAATAATTGGCTGTGTTCATCCGGTGTAAGGTCATGAACCCATTGGTGATCGCAAATTTTGAGCAGCTGATCGAGCTAAATTTTCACTCCGGATTCATGAGTTCATATCATGAATTCATCTCCATGCAGGTTGATCCTTCTTCGTATATTCCCAACCGTGTTTGTTTTCCTGACTACATCAATTCCTCTTTGCATTTTGATCTGTCCATGAAGCAGGATATCCATGGAATTCCAGATTATCATCGATCGGGGATCGTTCCTACGATTTTCGAAGCAAAGTATGGGCGTGTCAATTGTGATAATATGTACTATATTTATCATATTTATAGGCGTCAAATCGCCTTCAATGAATTTTATTCTTTAGTTCGTAGAAATACCATCGCTAACTGGCATCGCAAATGGAACGAAGATGAATTGGGCCGGTGGCTCCACTCAATTATCCCTAAGGTTAGCCCCAATCCGTGGTTCAAAAGTCTGAACTTGAGCCGGGACTTTATTCGCACCTTCTCCCGACTCATGTCCAATCACTATTCGTTAGACGCGCTGCTTTTTCGTTTTAAAAAGAAAATTTAAAATTCGTTTTAAGCCGACAGCAATCTCTGCGGTTGTGGCCATGGTTACCACGACATCGAACACGTTGTTTGGTCGTGCGAGTTGTATCTTGTCGCCAGATCGAATTTAGAAAACTCCCTTCGGGCTGGAGGAAAGCAGTCCAATGTGCCGGTGAGAGATGTGTTGGCTCGGTTAGACCTTGATTACATGTCCCAAATATATGTTTTCCTTAAAGCTATCGATCTTCGAGTGTGATTGTTCATACATCCTTTTCCCCTCCTTTTCGTCCTTTGCGAGCTATCGGTTCCCTTCCTACTAACATTAGAATAAGTTATATTGTAAATACATATTAGATGTAAGGATAGTTTTAAGAATTGAGTGTGAAGTGTCAGTGTGAATGAGAATGTGAATGTGAATGTGAGTGCGAGTGTAAACACACATCTCCTTACATCCCATCCTTTTCCTAATGAAAATGTGTCAACCTTCTAAACTCGAGTCGACCGCGAGTAATCGGTTTCCTATTTCATTAACCATAGAATTAAGGAAACAACATGTTGATATATGCTAGTTGAAATATAGTTAAGAGTTTGGCTCCATTAAACTTATGTAACTGAGCCTGTAAAAATAAACGGATTAATAAAAAAAAATTGGCTGTGCCTCATAAATTCTGGAAGTTACCAAACAAGTTGCTGGGTTGTTAGGTCACTGGAATGCCCAGTTCATACTGTGGGAGTGACAATGTTGAGGGGTATTCTCAGAACTGCTTCCCTCAAATATCATATTGCGTTTTCTCATTCATTTTTTTTTTGGACTTTCAGCTATTCTGAGGCTACTAAGTTGACTCAGAAAATTCCGCGAAGTGTGTTTACAATGAACTTATTACCAACTTTTATTGATTTTACATACATATTCGGATAAACAATTTAAAATGTTAATATCACGAGAATTTGGGTTCTTTTCCTTGGTTGTTTGACGAAGATGTCAGATTGCCAAGATTGATGGCCAAAGATGCTGAATCCCCGCCGTTCGAAGATGTCGACTTTTCTTGTTACCCTTATTGCGAAGAGAAAGAAACAAGCGTCTTTGGGTGCAGGTTGCAGTCGACCACCACAGTATTTTTAACGTTCTAGGGCGGAGGATGCGTTCGTTATACAATTTTGTTACCGAACATTTTAAAATTTTGACCACCATGTGACTACTCTTTTGCCCCTAAAGTCGAAAATCTCGTACGAAAGCTCATTTACCAAAAGCATTGGCAGATGCCTGGATCTCGATGTTTGATGCCACGCGTGGTCCCACCACTACTGAAAGTTTGTCGCCCGCATGGGTAAATATGAACACTAAGATTGAATCTTGAGGTATACAAGTTTCTTCGAGGAGGCGGCTGGAACTGGTATACCAAACTTTTACCTCGAAGGACCGGTTTGTCGCAAGATTTTTCACAAAGTGCAGCAGGTATCCGTCTGTCAATGCACAATGATCCAGAAGGTGCATTTAAGTGGAAATTAGCATATAGAGCTCGACAGTTATTAGTGTTGTGTATTTGTTCCGATGAGTTGTCGTTTAGTTTTAGATGAAGTGTAGTTCACAAAATTATACTTCTGTATTTTTCATTTTCATAGAATCTACAACTTGCTCTGATCTGCAGATGATATATTTTCACTTGTGACTTGTTCACTTGTATAGAAATTGACTATAAGGTCAATTTCTATAAATCATATGTTTATTTACAACGAATTGATACTTGACAGTTTTAAATGCAGTATAAATCATTTTTAGTGAACTATGCATTAGTAGTATTTTTATTCGACCAATGAGTGCTCGATGTCAACGCTGCAATGAATCACAGCCAGCACGCGATGATTCACAACTGGGTGATGTTTACAACTCGGATTATCTCGGTTTACAGCTTCCCTCTGCCTCTGGAGCTTGAATAAAACAAACAAAAAAAACATTAGTGATTTCTGATCGTTCCAGCGAAACACAAATGCTTTCCATCGCTATCTCGTGTTGCTGGCGGCCAATCGGTAAAATGAGATTTCTCCGTTAGTGACCTGCCCTGCCAGACCCATGGCATTCTTTTATTCTATTCTTTGGCATTGAGTCCCACCAAAATGCATTTATAGCATTCACCTGTGGCATCCACGCGAGTTAGCAGACTAGCAAAGGGGGGGGGGGATGAAAGCAAAAGCAAAACAAAAACTCCACCCACGCGCAGCCATGGAAGCTAGCGAATGACACAACCCAAACGATGGCGAAGCGCGGTGCCAATAAAATCCAAACAGTGCTCAATAAGAACAGCAGCAAAAACATAATATAAAACATTACCAACAAGTGAGTGTGACATTGGACCTTTACTTTACTTTTTTTGGACCGAGTGCAGGTGGTGCTACATCAATGGCACTGAGAATAGTGAGGGATAAAACTCACGAACTCGATTTTTGGGCAAAGGTTTCCACACAACTAGTTTATCTCAATCATTCTCATCGAGGTATTAGTGGGTGAAACGTCTAACTTGGGTACGAAACGACGCAGGAAATGACGAAAACAAAACGCCAGCATATAAACTTTATATTCACCATATGCCATTCGTTAGCGTCAACGAGATTCGCTGGCGGGGTGAGGCTTTGGGTTGTAACCCTACACGACTATAGTCGACGCTGTCGTCGCTGTGGTTTGGCATAAAGAGGCTCACAGATGTGGCATTCGAGGCAACACCAGACACGGACAATATTGCCATCGCGCCGACAGTGATTTACGGAATCGTACAAGTTTTTTCATCACCCTCTGTCACTCGGTATCTCTTCCTCGAGCCCACTGCTGCTGAGCCTACTTTCCGTTTGCGCTGGTTACTCGTTTGGGAAATGGAGCCATCTCCGGAGCAGGAATTTTTCCCACTGGCTAGTAGCACACTTGGCAATGGCTTTCGGTGATCCAGCTCAACCGCGAGATTGGCGGTTTTCCACACATTCACATATGGGCGGCGGAGATCCGTACCGTTTCGGATCCCCCCCGGCTGGTTGTGGTCATCGCACACTTGCTGCTGCTGCTCGTATTTAACCATCCGACAGCAGCTGAGCGGTGGCCGGTTGCACTTGTTTGCATCTCCGCCGTTGCAACTGCTGTTACGTGGTACGAATCGTCGAAGGACACGATTTCACCACTAGGATGTGTAATGTTCCAGCACTCAACATTTCCTGAATACTGGACTTCTCTTTATTGTATATTGTGGTCCAGCGTTGGGTTGAGGGTCAGCTGTGGTACAGTTGTAGTTTATTCGACACCATTCGCGTTGAGCAATGTTGATTGTAACCTCAGACGGTATCGTTGTGTCCGGTAGTCACTGAGGAATTTTTCGACACTCGAATCTACAGAAGGTCAAGATGATTTTCGTTATGCACGAAAACGTGCTTCGACCGCATTCAATTCTCATTCTCCTGGAACATGTGTTCCATGGCTGGTAGTGAAAATTAACTTTTACCCCTTTCGCGTACAACGTCGAACCACACTCGTGGCTATTTAGAAGGACCCCTGTCTGGAAGGTCGAAAAAAAATCATTTTTTGTTTTGCATTTTTGGGAAGCCTATGACCTCAAAAATGTTGTCCTAAAACGATTTTTCGATATATGATTTTGTTGGAAAGTAACAGCCAAAAGTATGAGGTCTCCTTAAGCGATATAGCACTTTTGTGTGTATTTTTGAACGCGTTTTTCTCGAAACCATGTTTTTCAGTATCGATATCTCAGGATCTAATCGAACGATCTGGCTGAAATTTTTTATCAGCATGTAAAAATGTAAATTCATTGGAATTCGTTCTGCGACATCCCGTTGCTTCAGAACCGATACCACCAGCAAGGTACCGATTCCCGTACCGAGGTACCAGTTTCTCTGGCAAAAAATCCCCCAGCCAGAACGGGAATCGAACCCGAACACCCGGCATGATAATGTGAGACGCTAACCACTCGGCCACGGGTGCACGACTTCGCTTTATTCCAAACATCCGAAAAAAATCACGGAAAATTCATTATTTTTCGACCTTCCAGACAGGAGTCCCCCCTTAAGTGCGCTACACATACAACGTCACCGTCACCGTCCCGTCAACTATTCTCTTAGGGTGCTCATACACTGTTTGACCGAAGCCAAATATTTGACTCTTTTTGACAGATAAAATTTGGTCAACATGTACTGATCAAATATATTCTACACAAAACACGACAAGCAAATATTCAATTATTGGATGCCTAAAATATTTTTTCAGTCTGTTCTTCGAACCTGTCGGTACATGGTTAGGTTACCTTGAATATTTCAGTTGATTTTTTCCATGTTTGGTGTTTGATATTGTTTACTACTGTTGAAAATTGAAGAGTGGCAAACAAAATAGTGTTTGTACAAATATCAAATCAAACCTTATCTGTCAAAAAATATCAAATATTTGACCTCCGGGCAAACAGTGTACGGCCACCTTTAGACTTTTTTTTGCCGATGTCAAAGTTGCCGTTGATGGTGTATGTGAATGCTACCAGGGGATAGTAACTTCAAGCAAAAAAGGGGGACCGATTCGAGGTTGGTTTTATGTAAACAGTGAACTTTTTTACACTCTAAAAATTGCACCGACTTGCACTGACAACTGAATGATATTGTCAATTTGTGCGAGATGCCTCAAAACAGCTGGGAATAAATATTGTTTATATATTCAGTAAGTTACATTTAATGCGACATTAAGATAATTGGACAGACCTGCGACACGTTTAATTGGACATTTGTATTTCTTATTGGACATTTTTTTTAACATCGAGTTCGGGGCCCAAATTATGACCTCACATTAGAAGTTGCCATCAGACTTCGACACTGTACCACTCACATCGCCAATGTCCAATTACAGGCCAAAATCGCCTCCAATGCGATACTGAGTGGTGCCTCGGCATGTCGTATTGAATGTAAATTACTGTATTAAATTGTTATTTATGTTCGCATCATAAGCAACGAACACACATTTTCTACTTGCAACAATATTCACGACATTACTGCCCAGCAAACATTAAATCGTATAACCTGCATTATATAACCCATATTTAGGTGGCATATGATGCGCCTAACTGACATATACATGCAAAAGTGGAGGTGAAATACATACCTGATGTCTGCTTGTGAATTGGTTCGGATAAATATACGACTTATACATGCATCTAGTACGACTATTTTCATGGGTATATACGATTTACTACAGACAACCAAAAAAACGAACGGCGGAAAAGGTTAGTGATAATTATAATAATTATTATAGATTCTTTTAAATACATGTATGTTTGGAATATTACGTTGAACATTATTTTTAAGTCGGAATATTTACGGTTTCAAAAAAAGTGAAAGTTAAAGTTGCTCTTTCTCATTTTTAACTTTTAAGAACGAAAGATTATCTGTTTGCCGTTTTTTTTTGCGTTTTGATATACATAGTGACAAAAATAAATTAGTTCAACTTCATCATCAGTTGCACTTAACTAAAAACTGTAAACATATTAGGCTGTCAAAAAAGTCCTACGGTATTTTTTTTGAATTTTCATTTGTTCATAAAATTAGTTACAATCATCTGTTTTAAGTCAAATATGCGCCGTTTTGTTCGATGACTTGTTCCCAACGGGATGCCAACTTCATAATACCCCTGTTATAGAAGCTCGCTTCCTTATTGGCAAAAAACTCTGATAGCCAAGTTTCACAGGCCTCTATTGTGGCTAACTTCTGACTACCTAGCTCATTCGCCATGGACAAAAACAGGTGGTAGTCACTTGGTGCAAGGTCCGGACTATACGGCGGATGCAAAAGAACCTCCCATCCGAGCTCCCGGAGCTTCTGGCGCGTCACCAAAGAAGTGTGTGGCCTGGCGTGTTATGAACTTGACAAATCAAGCTGCCAAGCAATGTCAATCCAGCAAACATTAAATCGTATAACTATCGTATATAGAGCATCGAATATCCGATATTTTGAGTGGTATATGATGCGCCCAAATAGGATATACAGTAAGTTACCTCTTATTCGACATACCGAGGCACTACTCAGTGTCGCAATAGAGGTGATTGTGACCTGTAAGGGCCCCGCACACTGCAGACTTTTTTTCAGCCGATAGTTTGGTCGGATTGGTTTGCTAGTACGCACACTAGCCAACTCTCGGTCGAATATTCTCGAAAGACTGTATTTAATTAGTGTTTGACAACAACATACTGATTAAGTTGTCCGACCTATCTATCGGCCGACAAAAGTTTGCAGTGTGCGGGGACTCTAATTGGATATTTACGATGACAGTGGTACAGTGTCGACGTCTGGTGGCGACTTTCAATCTGGGGCCATAATTTGGGTCCCAAACTCAATGTTTACAAAAATATTCAATAAGAGAAGAAAATGTCGAATTATTTATGTCCCATTAAAGGTCTGTACAATTAACTAGATATCGAATTAGAGGTAACTTACTGTACGTGCAAGGTTATTAGGCAATACCTAATAAGTCTGCTGTCATACGAATATACGATTCATCACTGGCATAAAAATGGCGGAAATATTAAAGTAAAATATTCAACCTCGGGAATCACCATTTTTGTATGTATATAGAACCTTTATAAATATTTCTGTTTGTACAAATAGGAATTAATCAATTGACTTTTAGGGATAAAAATGTTTGATATGAGTGGAGGCGATGGTTATAAAATTTCTCCGATGGGATTTGAACTCCGGATGTTTGG
Source organism: Toxorhynchites rutilus septentrionalis (assembly GCF_029784135.1). Lineage (NCBI taxonomy): Eukaryota > Metazoa > Arthropoda > Insecta > Diptera > Culicidae > Toxorhynchites > Toxorhynchites rutilus. Next base: position 312,560,306 of record NC_073745.1, on the reverse strand, counting down.
ATTATCAAGCTCTTACATATGATACGAAAGAGTTGTAATCGGAAACGTCATTCCTGATTTTCGATTGTGTTTTAGTGGAAATATCGTGAAATTTATGTAGAAATGGTTGAATAAAGTTCAGTACTACATGTTTCAAGTAATCAAATAACATGAAGTAAAAAAAAATCATTCATATTTTAACAATTTAAAACTGCCTTCGGGCCTGCCCAGCATATACCCAGCAAGCATTAAATCGTAAAAAAAAACCTAAAATTGGAGGCGATATACATACATCCAAGACACATTACTTGTATGATGTGTATACATACTGACATATGCATACGAAATTGGAGGATATGTATGTGGGGTATATGATGTTATAAAAACTATAATTATAGAATTTAATTTTTGCTGGAGTATATGTATACGCATGTATGGGCTGGCTAGGCGCATCATATACATACAATTTATATTAGTCATACTTGTATGTTTGTGAATATAATCCTCAAAATAAAAACATTACACTAAACCTTAATTCCAATACAACTTAGTAACCAAATCACGCAATAAACATAAAAAATTACTGGAAATCTGTTATCAATATTTGTTCAAATTTAAAGATGTGCTAAACTCCAGTTTTGTTGACAACTGTTATGCATTCAATTAAGTCGTACGATAATTCATATATAAACATAAACATTCCCACCTTTCAACCTTCATTAAAAACCTCGTAGTAGAAATCTGTTAGTATACATACACTCTCCTACAAAACATCGTGGAAAAAAATATATTCGTCGATGTAAACCTAAGATAAGATCAGACAATAGGGGGTATTTTACGGACCAAATTTCTGTTAGATACGGACCAAATTTCTGTCAGTCGTTTTGATATCTGATTGGCTGATTTCGATAAATTTACTAAAACAAACCCGATTTTTTCAGTGTTGCTAATAAAAATAAATATTGTTGGATTTGTATTGAATTTAGAAATGGCGAATTTAATGAATATTACGATATTTAGTTTAAAGGAAATGTGAACGAATTATATGCAAGTTTATGTATGTGTTTTTTCACAATGGTGTAAAGTAAACGGCGAAACACTCATTTGTCAATATAGCTTCGTTAGGTCCCTAATGAGATTTCATATTTTGGAATATAATTTCTATTGCTAAGAAGAAATGGAAAGTCTCATCATTCACTATGCAGATGGCAGAGTTATTAGCTCTAGCTCGTAAATATGAAAAAAGATATGGTTGATACCATCCAGGTTGTGTTTTGCTGACTACCATTTTTAACACTGCTGACATGTTGTGTGACGAAATGCTGATTTAGACGATGCCAGTCAGCGCTCTAGTTGAAGTCAAGGTGCCCAGAAGTATATGCTAAGGTGGGCCAACTAGCTAAAACCACTCTTCAGCCATATTGGAAGTCTACTGTGTTTTGTTTGTAAACAAAACACAATACGCTATTGCCGAAGCTCACTCAGTCTGTCTCTTTCACGCTACAAGCAAATAATTCCCCTTCTGCTTTCTTCCGTACTGTTTTCATACACCGCTCCCCTAACCAACTTAGTGACGAAACGGCCTCACCTAGAACCATAGACCCGTCTTGGTTGAAGTATCCAGTGAATAGAGAACAGACACTCTGTTCAAGTTAGAGGCCAATAAATTCAACAGGTGGAAGGAAACGGTAGCATGAACACAACAACAATTTGATTGCCAAAAAATGTGAATTTTCCGATCGTGGGTTAAGGTTTTTCCCGCTGATTAAACAAACTTTTCGTGTATTGTACAGTAAAGCTCTGTTTGTCTACAGAAGAGGAACAATTTGATGCAGCGAAACAGTCAGTTTGATACCAATAAATGAAATTAATTGCATTCCAATTGTTGCATGTTGTGTGGGGTGAATTGGTCCTACAGGGTTGAGGCTTTTCTTTGGTATAATTGATTTCAGATGCCAAGAAGGGGGGGGGAGCTTGAAAGAGCAACGTAGGCCATCAAGAACGGATTTTGTTTGACCAAGCATCGAAAGTGTTTGAAAATGCTCGAAAAACAGTGAAAAGATCCATGCAGAATTCGAGATGGTCTCAATCCAATTTTTCTGGTCTGGAATCTGACCAAAACACCTGCTATCGATCCCAGAACACTGTTAGTAATTGTAACATTATCCCAAAATACTTTACATAAACATAAGTATGTTTTTTTCGATGAAACACACACTGGACCAAATCACCCCACAGACGGTCCAAATCACACCGCACCAAATTTTAATGTCCAAAAATCATCTCTTTGCCATTTTTTTTTTTACTTAGAGGCGAATCAACTGAAAAGCTTAAAGCCTCTTTAATCCAACATCATCATCATCTTTTATTTTACGATATATTTGGTAATTTGAAGCTTGATATAATGATTAAACATTATTGATTGAAACTTTTTTTTTTTTATCTGTATTATAGTGATTTTCAACTCATTTGGCTGGTTCGTCACTTTTTACTTCCATTTTTGGAAGAATGTCGGGAGTGAGAATTGAACTCGTGACCTCTAGCGTGAGAGGCATGGATGTTACCACTACGCCAGATCGCCTCCACTGATTGAAACTTGAGAAAACAGTGTAGCTCAGTATACAATGTGACATTTTTTATTTAGGCCGTATTGGTTTGGAAATATTAGGCGATTTGCTTAGGTGGTCCAAATTCCCCCTTTTCCCCTACACACTTTTTTCGTCCGATGTTTTAGGAATCTTATTCCAACGATTGAGGCATATAATCATTGTATGTAATAGAAGATTTATTCCCAACTTGTTGAACAATTCCCAGTGGAGTTGAATTGTCAACTAGGCAACGAATCGACTCCAACTTCATAGAACTTTATACTTAAGGGAAGATGGCCACCCGGGGTAAGATGACCGCTCTCTAGATTATTGAAACAATCAACTATTGGACAGTTAGAATACATTATTTTAGTGTGTTGCATTACCCTAAATCACATATAAAATGGGTATATGTCTATAGGTGGAACGATGTGATAAAACAACAAACATAAACTTTTCAGATGGTGAGGAGCACCGATTTATTATTTAGCTCGCTAGAAATTTAGTGTTCTAGTGGTGAATATGTACATGTCTCGTGAAACTAATGTTATAATAGTAGCACACTGGTCTGTTAAGTGTGCTTATATAGGAAACGGCAACTTTTATAGGAAACGGCACTTTTACTCGACTCATACCTGGGTTAAGACGGCCACTATTGTAAGAAATGTGATTTGCTATAAAATATATCACTTGAACGCACCTTTTGGATGGATTCATTGAGTAAATCACACTTCTTGTATTTTTGTTTGCATAACTCAAGGCGCATTCATGATAAAATTGATTTGTTTCCAGATGCCACATATAAGGCGTTGTGCACAAATTACGTAACGTGAGTAGGGGGAAGGGGGACGAGGTTGCGCTATTTAATGTGACCAAATTGACCAAATTGGTCGAAATGCACTACAAATTGCTGCCACATCCACCGCATTCTCCAGATTTGGCACCGTGCGACTTTTTTTGTTTCCAAACTTGAAAAAGTCACTCACCGGGCAGAAATTTGAGTCGAATTAGGAGGTTATCGCCGCCACGGAGGCCATACAAAATTGAGGCATTTTCAACCAACCAGATACAGATTACTTTTTTTGTATTTCATACAGAATTTACAGATTTTTTTTAAAATAACGATGCAATAACGGTTTGCGGTTTATAATATTTTTTTCCATCTCACCTATTTTATTCATATAGCGTTAGAATGAGTACATAACATAGTTTATCTTTTTCTTATTAAAGCACATAGAATGTAAGTACAAAAAAGGACTCAAACTCTCGTGAAAACTCATTTTCTTTTAAAATTTATTTTTCAAATGAATAGAAAATTCACAACTCAAAGCGAAAAGAAAATTCACAACTCAAAGCGAAAAAAAAAAGAATTAAATTAGTTCATGAATTATTGAAGTTCGAACCATTGAAAATGTTGAATTCGCCCGCTCTCACTGGAATCCGTAGTTAAACATAACCTGGAGAGATTCAACTGCGTCCGAAATCCTATTTTACTGTTTTTTTGAACTACGTTTCGCTATTGACTGTTGAATTGAACAAAACACCCGAATTCACTCAGATTAATTTGGACACCAGAACACTTCGTCTTACTTTATTGAGTATTATATGCCAAGAATAAGACATCAAATCTGATGTTCCAGGACCAGACTTTGAAGATTTAGAAAAGCATCTGAAGATATCTACGTAGGTGTTGAAGATGTAAAAATAGAAGCCATTGAACTGGGCGAGAACAAAACAATAGCTTTTAGGACCATCTGCTGAACCATCAAATGGTTGGACGACTAAAGTTTAAATAAAAAATTGAAATTTAAATAAAAACATACTCGATTAATTTGTTTTGAATGAAAAATCCCTGTCCTGTCCATATCCTAAGCCTTAGCTATATAATAACTTTATGTGCCCTTCTCAACCGTTGACAATTCTCCAGTTTAGTCTTTTAATCCTACCTTTTAATTCATTACTAACATTAAATTTTTGTGTGTACCTGAAATATATTATAATGAAGGTATTTACGTTGCCCAATGTGAACAAGCATTCCCTGGTAACTAAATAAATTTCCATTGCATCTCAATAAAGCAATGTATGTTTACTACAGTGTATATGTTTCCTGGCATTACGTGGATACCATTTACATCGTCTAATCAATAATTTCTATGCTAAAATTTTGTTTAGAAATTGAACTTATTAACCTTATACAGATTTTTTGAGAAAACGCTAAGATAAAACAGATTTTTTCAAACCAAAAACAGATCTTGATTTTGTCATGGTTTCTAAACAAAAGCTTATTCCGTTTGTTATTGCAGGATACTGGGGCAGTTTGGTCATGCTGATGCAGTTTAATACAGTGGTCCAATGTACGTTGCAGTTCGTTCAGGAAAGCACTTTGGTCATGGGATCGATTTTAAAAGAGTGAGTGAGCTGCCTGAATCCGAAATTATTCAGCTTTTAAAGAATAATCAAGCCAGTAATCATAATTAATGTGGATGGAGGACCAGACCAGAACCCGTTTCAAAAAAGCTATGGATATTTTAGATTTATCATTTTAATCAATTGAATCTTGATCCAATACGCGTTACTACAAATGTTCCAGGACGCAGTGCTTCAAATCGTTGAACGTCAGATGGCTCCTCTTCCCCGGGAGCGAGTAGGTTCAATACTTCCTCATGATCATGAGGGATCTTAACTGGCAACGAAACACGTTTGGTATGCAGGGTAATCGTTAGCTGATGCGTGGAATAATCTAGCGATCGACGGATATTCCCACAAACCAGAATATATTGAGTTCACAAACTCCAAAATCGATGAAGCGGAGGACATCCCAAGGCCTTTGCAAGTAGTGAAATGTAACGACTGGAACTGCTGCATTCAACCAGGGAGTAGTGTAAATTAACATCAATTTATATCAGTCCATGTCCATGTAAGCTGAGATAACACCAGTTGGTTGAAAGCACCAATCTCAACTGATGCAAGTATTAATTTTCCTTCTATTTGTGCCTTACTGAACTGATTTATGTAGAACTCGCTGACCCGGCAAACTTCATCCCGCCCAAAATTGATTTTTCGTTATCACATTCACGTTTTCTTAATAAACGCACGTTCATGGGTCCAATAACAGAACTGTTCATTGATTGATCTTCTAATCTACCCTTTAAAATTACCTTTCACTATAAAATTCCTAGTACTTCTACCAAAACTCATCATTGTAATATTATTATTAGAAGATTATTTTCAGACACGATTCTCGTTCAAGATCAACCACTTGCAAATAACATGTTTCTCCGTTACATGGAATAAATGTTTGATACAGAAAATATGATAGAATAAAGACAACCCTAAACCGGACAATTCCTTTCTCGAGTTTTGCTCTAATCAACACATTCGGCGATCCATTTTTATTTATATGGATAGAAGAAGCTAGAGGAGTGAGTTTTATCACATTAAAATCAATTTTCACTTTCGAACAAAGATCAATTTCGTTAGCGCAAACATCAAATAGACTAACACTATGAAATTGTAGAACATACGGGAATTGAATTTTCGCAAAATTTCCCATTTTCTTCAGAGTTTTCCGAAAATTTTCAATTCTCATGTCTGGTTGGAGTATTTGATTGAAGTATGTGCTTTAATTTTTTGAAACCCTCTCCTCTATTTCAGAGGAGGGAGGGGTGTCATACCATCATAGAAACATTTCTCGCAGCCAACAACCCTCACATCCCAAATTTGGTTCGGTTTGCGTGATTGATTCTTGAGTAATGCAAAAATTTGTGTTTCATTCGTATGGAAGCCCCCTCTTAGATAAGGGGGAGGAGTGTCTAACCACCATAGAAACATTTATTGCAGCCCAAAACCTCCAGATGCCAAATTTGGTCTCGTTTGCTTGATTAATTCTCGAATAATGTAGAAATTTGTGTTTCATTTGTATGGCAGTTCCCCTTAGAAAGGGGGGAGGGCTCTCGCACTATCATAAGAACCTTCCCCGATCCCAAAAACCCCTACATACCAATTTTCATGTCGATCGGTTCAGTAGTTTTCGAGTCCATAAGAATCAGACAGACAGAAAGACAGAAAGACAGACAGACAACATTCCATTTTTAAATATATATATAGATTTATATGAATGCAATCTGTATTCATCTCCCTGCATGATCCACTAAAAAAAACATCATTTAAAATTTGAAATTCAAAATTATGTTTGTTATTGATTATGTTTTTTTCGTTCAATGTTTGTTTTATTGTTAAAAGATAGATAAATGAATAATAAATAATATATAATTGATAGTGAAAATCTTCTTTGTTTGATTTTTCCGGAGCTCGAAAAAAAACGTCCGAAATTCCTGCATCTACGTTTGAATAACCTTCATGATTTAAATTGCTTTTCTTAAAATAGTTGAGAATTGAAAAATGCACTAAAATATTTGATTCTGTATTATCTTCATCTTGAAGTCTGATCAATATGGATATTTTTTTTTTGTTGCGGAGGAAGAACAAGAACGAGTCTTTTTTTAAATGTAGCGTTAGTATTACTTTTTTCCTAAATAACTGGTTTTCTCTCTATATGTTTTTTTTTTCGCAAACCCTTATATCTTTCCTACAACTCGTTTTTAGACGCCTTTCCCGTAAGACCTAGCTACTCTTCTCAAAATAAAGTTGATGATTATGATGATATAAAGCCCTTGTTTTCTTGTCAAAGTCATGCTTTTTTCTGAAATTATTTTTATCAGTTATAATTAGTCAAAAAAAAAAAAAAAAAACATTTCCACTAGCAACGATTTATTTGAATCGGAGCCACTCGAATTCGACCAACTCGTCATTTTGGCGTGAAAATACTCGAATGTGTTCAATCAGCCATTACATGCCAAACCGATATAGTGGTTCTGAGATTTTCGTGAAAAGTAGTATATTTGTTCCTTATCGCAAAATATTACTTTTTGTTTCGATAGGGTGACCATTTCCATTTTAGGGTGGCCCGAAAAAAAATTTTTTTTTCATTTTTCTAGAAATGAACTTTTTCAAAAATTCTTTTCAAAAATTTTTGAACTACGGTACCGATTCGAATGATTGACATATCAAATTAAAGACAATTAGGTATTTCTAGAATTGGTATTTTCACAATTGCGGAAAATTTGAATTTAATTTCCGTTATTATTGATTGTATTTGTTTTCTATAGTTTTCATGGTCTTGGGACCAAGGGGCACTAGATGTTTTTCTATTTTTTTCTCGAAAGCTGAGGTTTTTTTACATTACATGTCAAATAATCAGAGATGTTTTATTTTTCATGTTTAAGTTGTGATTTCTCAAAGTTAACATGTTTTCAGTCTTCGTTTCCTCATTTCTGTACGACTTGAATCCAATTTATTCGCAATTGTGATTTTTTTTTTATCCAAAATATATATTTTTATTAAGGCTCATATGGCGTCAACCTAACTGGGCCGGGAGTTCAATATTTCGACAATGTTTGCTTACAACTATGTTAGTAATATGTAACGGATTACTCGCGGTTGGCTCGAGGTTAGTATTACAAGTGTTCTCATAATTGGTATGTTGCAGTCTTCGATGCTCTGTACGTGTGCCCGACACGGGATACTTCCTATTGGGATGCAGCTGACCATTAATCAGCAACGCCCCCCTTGTCTGTACCCCATATCTAGCGTGGTGCGTCTTTCTCGACTCGAGGAATCCAGGATAGAATGGTCACTAGCCGGCGCTATCATCAGCTCGTGTAGAGTTGTCATGAGCGGTACAACCTTTGGCTCTTGTTGAATGATCAGTGGACTGCACAACCTTTGGCCCGTGCATCTGTAAAGAGTGTGTGTATGTATTGCCGCGACTAAGTAAAAGTTTATCGATCGGATAGGAGGGATATAAAACGGGGACACAACGAAGGAAACATCATTAAACGTTGACATCGGCGTTTCTGAGGAACAGGTATAGATGAAGCAGAAGATCAGGATCCCGGCTACCTAAGATATCCCGGACGGGGATATCCGATTGTCTGCCTTGTGCTCTCAGTGCTCTAGAGAGCTGAGAGCGAGCAGCATGGAACCGGATACACGACCAGACAACATGCTCGATGTCGTGGTAGCCATCGCCACAATCACAAAGATTGTTTGCTGCGAGCCCAATGCGAAAGAGATGCGCGTTTAGGTTGTAGTGATTGGACATAAGCCGAGATATCACGCGAATGAAATCACGACCCACATTCAATCCCTTGAACCATGCACTCGTCGAGACCTTAGGGATAATCGTGTGTAACCAACGACCGAACTCATCTTCACTCCACATGCGCTGCCAACTAACGAGTGTGTCCTGACGAGGAATGTGAAAAAAATCATTATAGGCAATTTGCCTTTCAAAAAGTGTGCTTTCTGAAGCGCCCACCTTAACTAGCGAGTCCGCTTTCTCATTCCCCGGAATCGAGCAATGAGAGGGAACCCATGCTAAGGTAATCTTGAATAATTTTTCGACCAAAACACTCAATAGTTGTCTTATTCTTGTTAGGAAATAAGATGAGCGTTTATCAACTTTCATTGAGCGGATGGCCTCTATTGAGCTGAGACTGTCTGAAAAAATAAAATAGTGGTCGATGGGCAATGTTTCAATGATCCCTAATGCGTAATATATCGCACCCAGTTCAGCGACATACACGGAACAAGGATCTTTGAGTTTGATAGAGGCACTGGAATTTTCATTGAAGATGCCGAAGCCAGTGGACCCGTTTATGAATGAACCGTCAGTAAAGAACATTTTATCAGATCCAACTTTCCCATATTCTGCCGAAAATATCGGCGGAATAGAATCGGAGCGTATGTGATCTGGGATTCCATGGATTTTTTGTCGCATGGACAGATCGAAAATGACAGAGGAATTGCAGAAGTAAGGGAAGCAAACTTGGTTAGAGATGCCTGGTGAAGGGTGCACGTCGTGGGTAAGGTACTCATGGTATAAAGACATAAAACTTGACTGAGGAGTCAGTTGGAGTAGATTTTCAAGTTATCAATCACCAATGGATTCATGATCTTGCAACGGATGAGAAATCTGTAGGATAATTCTGTGAACCGAAGAGTAAGCGGGGGTACTCCTGCCAAAACTTCGAGACTCATCGTATGTGTCGAATGCAAACACCCCATGGCTATACGCAAGCAACGATATTGTATTCTCTCCAGCTTGAGAATATGAATCCTGGCAGCTGATCGGAAGCAAAAACTGCCATATTCTAACACTGATAATATCGTTGTTTTGTACAACTGAATGAGGTCTCCTGGATGGGCACCCCACCATGTTCCGGTAATTGTTTGGAGAAAATTGAGTCTTTGCTGGCATTTCTGTTTCAAATACGCAATGTGTCTCCCCCAAGTACACTTAGAATCAAAATATACACCCAGGTATTTGAAAAACATAGAGTGTTGGATCGTTTTGCCGGATAGGTGAAGCTGGAATTGGGCGGGTTCGTGCTTCCTAGAAAAAACGACCATTTCGGTTTTCTCCGTAGAGAATTCGATACCCAGCTTGAGAGCCCACGTGAACAGGTTGTTCAGGGTATCTTGCAAGGAATTTTGCAGAACGGCGGGATTAGTACCCGTGATGGAAATAACTCCATCGTCTGCAAGTTGTCTCAGCGTGCAGTCTCTAGTTAGACAATCATCCATATCATTGACGTAAAAACTGTACAAGAGGGGGCTTAGGCAGGAGCCTTGCGGTAGGCCCATAAAACTGTATCGAGAAGATTTCAAGCTGCCATGATTGAAAAACATGTGTTTTTCTGACAGTAAATTGTACAGGAAATTGTTGAGAATTGGTGAAAGTCCACGATTATGAATTTCCATGGAAACTGAATCAAATGCCCCTTTGATATCGAGAAAAACGGAAGCCATTTGTTCTTTGCGAGCAAATGCGATTTGGATTTCAGAAGATAGCAGCGCCAGACAATCGTTCGTCCCTCTACCTCGGCGGAAGCCAAACTGCGTATTTGACAGCAAATTGTTCGTTTCGACCCACTTGTCCAAACGAAGTAGAATCATTTTCTCTAACAATTTACGAATACAGGATAACATTGAAATCGGCCTATACGAGTTGTGATCGCTAGCCGGCTTGTTGGGTTTTCGTATGGCTATCACTCTCACTTGTCTCCAGTCATGCGGGACAATATTCAGCTTCAGAAACTTGTTGAACAAGTTCAGCAAACGCTGTTTTGCCAAGTCGGGAAGATTCTTCAACAAGTTGAATTTAATCTTGTCCGACCCCGGAGCTGAATTGTTACATGAGAGAAGGGCAATTGAGAATTCCACTATCGAAAAATTCTCATAATCGCTTTGAATTGGAATGTCGCGTACGAGGTTTTGTGCAGGAACGGTGTCGGGGCAAACCTTCTTGCAAAGTAAAAAATCCAACAGTCAGAGTATTCCTCACTTTCGTTTGTATGGTTCCAGCCACGCATTTTCCTAGCCGTATACCAAAGAGTGCTCATAGCGGTCTCCCTTGACAAACCATTGACGAACTTCCGCCAATATCCACGCTTTTTTTGCTTTAATCAAACCTTTTAGTTTGGCTTCTAGAGCTTGGTACTTTCGAAACCATTCCACTAATCCAGTTTTCCTGAATTTTTTGAAAGCGGATGATTTTTCAAGGTAGACCTTTGAACATTCCTTGTCCCACCAAAGTGATGGAGGACGACAGCGGAAAGTGGTAGCCAGTACACGTTTCTTTTGAGCTTGAAGTGCGCTTTCGTAAATCAAACTCGATATAAAATTATACTCTTCGAGTAGTGGAAGTTCATGCATTGAAACAATTGCTTCAGATATTATTTCTGCAAATTTTCTCCAGTCAATATTTTTCGTGAGGTCATACGCAATATCGTCTGACTCACGAGAGCTTGATTCATTAGCGATCGATAAAATTATTGGTAGGTGATCACTACCGTGGGGATCTTGGATTACCTTCCACATGTAATCCAGGGATAACGTAGAAGAGCATAGAGATATGTCTAGCATGCTTGCCCGTGCAGGAGGGTTGGCTATTCTGGTTGCTTCCCCAGTATTCAATTTGAAGTTGTCCTACAGATCATAAATCAAAGTGGCAATTGTGATATTCTTACAAAAAAGGCTAGCTGATGTGCTTTAATTTGGTATGTCAATCATCTAAATCGATATAGTAGCTCAAAAGTTATGAATTTTAGGAAAAAAGTAATTTTCGGGATAAAGGAGAAGAATGATTTTTAACTGTCGCTTAAATTTGAAAAATCATAACATGAAAACAAAAGATAACACATCACTGATTTTTGGAAATGTTAAGTAAAAAACCTCAGAGCTTTTATGATAAAATATAAAAAAATATACCGTTCTTGATCTCGAGACCATGTAAATTATAAAAAAACAAAAAGGGGAAGTGGGACATAGTGGTCACCCTGAGGATTATGCCCATTACCTGCGCCCTCATACCGCTTCAATCCCTGTTTTTTGAAGAATATTGCAGTTCAACTCATTGTTATTCAAGATAGCAAGCGGCTTTTACTATAAAAAATTTAAAATAATACATTTTTTGTCATTAGAAAAAAAGTTGATAAATCAAATATTTTTTATTACCGAGAGGTAAAGATGTTACCTGGTGGGGGCAAAGTGGTCACTCGCATATATTAGGCTGTCAAAAAAGTCCTGCGGTATTTCCGCGAGGTGTCGTTGTAAGTGATTGGCGATGAAAAGTGGGTCACTTACGACAACGTGAAGCACAAACGGTCGTGGTCGAAGCCCGCTGATGCGGCTCAGACGGTGGCCAAGCCCTCATTAACGGCCAGGAAGGTTCTGCTGTGTGTTTGGTGGGATTGTCAAGGAATAATCTATTATGAGCTGCTTCCCTATAGCCAAACGCTCAATACGGACCTGTACTGCCAACAACTGGACCGCTTGAAGGTAGCACTCATGAAGAAGAGGCCATCTTTGATAAACAGAGGCCGCATTGTCTTCCATCTGGACAACGCCAGGCCACACACTTCTTTGGTGACGCCCCAGAAGCTCCGGGAGCTCGGATGGGAGGTTCTTTTGCATCCGCCGTATAGTCCTGACTTTGCACCAAGCGACTACCATCTGTTTTTGTCCATGGCGAACGAGCTAGGTAGTCAGAAGTTAGCCACAAAAGAAGCCCGTGAAAATTGGCTATCCGTGTTTTTTGCCAATAAGGAAGCGAGCTTCTATAACAGGGGTATTATGAAGTTGGCATCTCGTTGGGAACAAGTCATCGAACAAAACGGCGCATATTTGACTTAAAACAGATGATTGTAACTAATTTTATGAACAAATGAAAATTCAAAAAAAAATACCGCAGGACTTTTTTGACAGCCTAATATCATGCTAAATGGGATAGATTTACACGTTTTTTTTACATTATGTACATTTGGGTGGCAGCGAAAATTGTCATGTCAAATTTAAAAAACCGACCATAATTTAAAAAAACATGTATATTTTGTTTATTGGCCCAAAAAATGACCTGTGCAAAGATTCAGCTCAATAGGACATGATTTAGGGGTGCCTCAAAGCGCTCAATGTTTTGATTTTTTATCCTCGAAAATCTCGAAAAAGTCCCAGGTTTTTTGATCAAAATTTTTTCTCTCGAATGCATTATTAAGTCAATTAGCATCGAAAAAATCGTTTTTCCAAATTTCATGTTAGACTATTTCGTTTAATATAACGATCAAACAAATCGGTCCAGTAGTTCAAAAGTTATGAATTTAAAAAAAAATAATTTTTGGAAAAAGGAAAAACATGATTTTTCGGACCACCCTAAAATGGAAATGGGTACCTTAATGAAAAAATTTAAAATTATTGGTATAATATTTTGTGATAAGGAACAAATCTACCACCTTGCACGGAAATCCGAGAACCACTATATTGGTTTGGCATGGAATGGCTGCAAGATTTGGATAAAAAAATTCACAGGAAAAATTACGTTGCCTGATGCGAGCAATCACAGTGGAATCAAGAATATATGAGCATGCCTGTCATAGCCTTTGAATATTTGGCAATCACAAACCGATTGAGATATACAGCGTGTAATGTAATTATATCCATTTATCTACTTTTGCTTCCAGTGTGACTAACCTCTCCTGTGATTGAGTCATCATATGCTATAATAATTCGATGCTTCGATGGCCTACGATCTGAAGTCGCGTCACAAAAATTACCTTCGCATGCAAATGAGATCACGATTCAGCACACATCCGATACGCTCCCTGGGCGCTCGGGTGGGAAACAGTCCAGACGACATGGTTGGAAACATAGGTCTCTCTGTACTGGCACACCGATTGAGTGGTGTTTTCAATTGGAAGCACGTGCCAAGGATTAAGCAGAAATCGATGTCGGCTTAATCGTTTTCGATGCACCCTCGCTAATGTTGATTCATTGTTCATCGAGAGGTGTTTCTTGCTCCAGGAACAATACGGCCCGGTTTGCGTGACGATAACTGTGCGTCATTTTCAGTGCACCTTTGCGGTTCTAAATTGGTCCTTCAGTGGAGTTGATTTACGAATGATGTCAGCCACCGAGTGGCAATGTGCTATTTTGGGATATCATTTATATATATATTCACGGAGCTGATGAGCATCTCTCGTAAATGCTCGACGAGGATAAGGTAATCAAGCTGTACAATGGATAAGACAAGAAAAACTAGACTTGTTGGTCAAAGAATTACTTGCCTTCCAGATCACGTCACTAGCAGTCCGATTGCACAACAACCACTTTCGGCCTGATGAAGTTTCACCAGCTGTGTCTGCAGTCTGCACTCGGAGACCGTATTTGCATCACGGTTGTTGGCCCAGACGAGCGCTCAGGTTCGCACGCTCGGTTTGCGCTCGCAAGCAAGCGTGAAGATAATTTTAATTAAAATCAAAGTAATTCTCTTCCGCTTTCTCCGATTGTGAGAAGTTGTTCTGGGAATAACTATGTTTCTTCAATTTGCGAGCAGCCATCAGCAGAGTGAACAACGACCAAAAGGCGGAAACATTTCCTCACCCAGGCAGGATACGTCATTATCATATAACATTCGAGAACAACATTGTCGGACGCCTCGGATCCCGGATTCCGGTCCCCAGCGCCTAATTCCAGCGTGGGAGATTGATGTTAATTTAATGAAGCCGAACGGTTTAATTAGGGACATTTGCCGACCGCCGCCGCTGTCTTTGTCTCCGGGAGTGCGTTCCACTCCGCTGCCAGTGTAGGATCCGGGGGGATTAGCCGGATTACCATATGTCGGAAGCGGGTGGGAAATTTCGCTATCCAGTAACCCAGATATCCCCTCCGTAAATCACGTGTACTCTTTTAAGCATCTGACAGCCGAACATGTGTAAACCATTTTTCGGGCCCAGATCGAATTTTAATGCGATGGGAAGCTCCGAATTTGTTCGCAGCAGAACCTAATTTATCAATGCCAGTAAATCTACAGTGAAAAAAAAAGATAAACCATAAAGCTGTCGCCAGTGGATGATGAGAAAAACAAGACCAAATAGAAGTGCTAAATATGCGACGTTCCATGGTGCGTGTATACCATCGATAGGCAAATAAACTGTCGTATCGCGGTCACGCCGACGCAACCAGATGTGGGTAAAAGTTTCCGACACGTAAAATGACCCACCAAAATACATCGACTGCGAGGATAAAATGATCGCGAGTTGATGAATCAAATATTCTGAAATGGGGATGTTCTCAAAAACGATGCGGATTGGTTTGGTATTTTCGCACATACTCTCGCATTATTTTCCACGGGTGAAAATATTTTTTTATTTCATTTTGTTACCCGTTAGTCAATAATTATAAAATGAAATGTTCTAAAAGCAACTTAATTACTATTTACAAATGGTTAAAAGTTAAACTAATTAAAAAATGAATTTGTCGACGAATTAAAATGTTAATGTGTTATTTCTAAAATAAAAATGACCATCACTATCGGACATCAATCGTGCTCAGAAAAAGGATGTAGGCGTAACGATCACACTATGCAGCTTCACGATGACCGATAGCGAGATGATCAGATCAGTAGCTTAGAAGACATTGTATAGTCAAGCAGTAAATAAAAAGGATTGCGAATTTTGGAATTGTTTAATTAAAACGTGGATATATTTTTTTGGAACGCTGAAAGAAAGTATCTGGTGGTACATGCAAGTACAATTTTGGATCGTAGAAATTGCCATTCGAACCATATTCAACAAACACATTTTATTTTATTTTGGAGTGAGGGAAAAGCCCATCTAAGTGTGGCTTATTGAAGCCTTTTTTCTTAAATGGGTATAAAACCTCCTCTCTTGAAGCATCAACAGATTATATAATCCTAATGACACAACTTACATCTAACTTGTAAGTAACTTGTAAGTAATTTTGGAAGATATGATATGTATGCAGTAGGGTGGCAGCGGAAATAGTCATGTCAAATTTCAAAAACGGACCACGTACATTTTGTTTATTGGCCCAAAAAAATTATCTGTGCAAAGTTTCAGCTCAATCGGACATGATTTAGGGGTGCCTCAAATCGCTCAAAGTTTAGATTTTTTCATTCTCGAAAATTCTCCCCCCTTGGAAATTAAAGGAAATTTGGAAAATCGAAATTTTTTTTCGATGCCAAATGACTTAAAAATTTGCTTTGAGTGCTTTGAGGTAAAGGGTGTGTCACATCAAATTGCATCACGGAAAAAACGCTGTAGAAATTCGCCCAGTTGACCGATCCTTTTGAAAATTTTAGACAGTAAAATAAAAACTATTAAACAACTTTTGGCATTTTCTTTTTATTCATACTTCGAGCCCAAGCCCGTATGCTCGTACCTTCATCTTTACCCCGTCCATAAGGTTCTGTACAACGTCAGGTTGTAGTTTATTTTGAACAGAAATCCATTTTCTCTTGAAGTCCGCCTTCGATTTGACAACTTTTGGGTTCTTCCGGAGGGCCTGCTTCATAATCGCCCAATATTTCTCTATTGGGCGAAGCTCCGGCGCGTTGGGCGGGTTCATTTCCTTTGGCACGAAAGTGACCCCCTTGGCTTCGTACCACTCCAACACGTCCTTTGAATAGTGGCACGAAGCGAGATCCGGCCAGAAGATGGTCGGGCCCTCGTGCTGCTTCAATAGTGGTAGTAAGCGCTTCTGTAGGCACTCCTTAAGGTAAACCTGCCCGTTTACCGGTCATCACGAAGGGGGCGCTCTCCGCTTTCCGCAAGAGCAGATCGCTTGCCACACCATGTACTTTTTGGCAAACTTGGATAGTTTCTGCTTGCGAATCTCCTCCCGAACGCTGAATTTGTCCTCTGCGGAGAAGAACAACAGGCCTGGCAGCTAACGAAAGTCCGCTTTGACGTAGCTTTCGTCGTCCATTACCAGGCAATGCGGCTTCGTCAGCATTTCGGTGTACAGCTTCCTGGCTCGCGTCTTCCCCACCATGTTTTGCCTTTCGTCGCGGTTAAGAGCCTTCTGAACCTTGTATGTACGCAGGCCCTCCCGCTGCTTGGTCCGCTGGACGAATGAACTTGACAAATTCAGCTTATTGGCGACATCCCGGACCGAACTTCTCGGATCACGTCTAAACTGCTTAACTACGTGCTTGTTATCTTTTTCACTGACGGAGCATCCATTTTTGCCGTACTTCACCTTCCGGTCGATGGTTAGGTTCTCGAAGTATCGTTTTAGTACTCTGCTGACCGTGGATTGGACGATTCCCAGTATCTTACCGATGTCCCGATGTGACAACTCCGGATTCTCGAAATGAGTGCACAAGATTAATTCACGACGCTCTTTTTCGTTCGACGACATTTCTCCAAATTTACGAAAAATTGACAATGAAGCATGGCCAACGTGATCTATACACTCTTATCTGATTATAAGCGAAAGCTGAAGATATAATTCCTAAAAATTAAATTTCTACAGCGTTTTTTCCGTGATGCAATTTGATGTGACACACCCTTTACCCCTAAATCATGTCCGATTGAGCTGAAACTTTGCACAGGCCATTTTTTGGGCCAATAAACAAAATGTGCCTGGTCGTTTTCTGAAATTCGATGATGATTTTTTTTTCCATACATTCATTGCCACCCTAGTATGCAGCCATTCCATGCCAAACCGATATAGTGGCTCTCAGATTTTCGTGAGAAGATGTAGTTTTGTTCCTTTTCGCAAAATATTAGACCCGTATTTTTTTTATGTTTTCAATAGGTTGCCAATTTTCATTTCAGAGTGACTCGAAATGTACCCTTTTTGCCTTATTTTTTTCCAAAACTGATTTAAAAAAACAAATTATAACTTGTGAACTAGTGAACCGATTTAGATGGTTGATATATCAAATTAAAGCCAATTCGCTACTATTTCTTGAATAAATGTTTCACTTGCAAAAAATTTAGGTTTCGATCTTTTTTTTTCCAATTCATTTATTTGTAAGGCTCAATCGCATGAGTTTTGCGGAGCTACTAATTCATGATTTGTTTTTACAGAATTTCAACTTAAATCTATGTTTAGTAGGTTTCGACCGATTACTCGCGGTTTACTCGAGGTTAGAGGGGCAACAATTTTTGTGGGATGGATCAGGTTAGGGATATGGATATGAGGTATCGTTGTCTCAATCGAGAGTTGCCGCACGCACTGTAGCATTGTGCATAAAGACCAGGGATAGCATCTGGTGTTCGACTATCTGTCGAGGGTGGGCGACGGTGAGATGAGGGGACAAGACAAACAAACTAATAACGAAAAAGAAAAAAAAACACACAAAAGCATTAAATTCTTATGCTAGTCCGTTTCACAAACATATAGATCAACTGCATATATAAGATGTCGCGAGTTCCCAACACGTCTCTAACAGGAACATAGGGTTGTCTTCTTTGGGCCCTAAGGGCATTCAAAAGGTACTCTCTGGCTGCGTAATTATCCGTACATTGCCAAACTGCGTGATCGATGTCATCGTAACCGTTTCCACACCGACAGACATTGCTTTGAACAAGATTTATTCTGTGGAGATGCACATCTAGCGAGTAGTGGTTGGACATAAGTCTACTCATTACACGAATGAAGTCACGACTTACGTCCAAACCTTTGAACCACGCTCTCGAAGAAACATTTGGAATAATTGAATATAACCACCGCCCAAGACTTCCAGTGTCCCAACCGGTTTGCGGTTTGCTATCAAACAATTCGCCTTCCTGGGCACCCACCTTTGCAAGAGTGTCCGCTTTCTCATTGCCAGGAATTAAGCAATGAGAGGGGACCCATACAAAGGTTAACTTATAAGATCTTTCGATCAGTGCACTCATCTGCTGCCTCACTTTCGTGAGGAAATAAGATGGGTGCCTACTAGTTTTCATCGACTGGAGAGCCTCAAGCGAACTGAGACTATCCGAGAAAATGAAGTAATGGTCTGCAGGCTTGTTGGAGATCATCCCCAATGCGAAGCCGATTGCTGCCAGCTCAGCAACATAAACGGAACAAGGTTCCTGCAGTTTACGGAAGGCGCTCGAATTTTCATTGAAAACACCGAAGCCAGTGGATCCATTGAGGCGAGACCCATCAGTGAAGTATCTTTTCATGCAATTGACTTTTTGGTACTTTCGGTTAAAAATACGGGGAATGAAAGTTGGTCGATGCTGATCTGAAATCCCAAGTATTGCTTGTTTCATCGACAGATCGTATTCAATTGAGGAACTGCTGATGGTGAAGTGAGCACGGTCTGGAGTAAACGATGGAAGACAAATATCTGACGAAATATAGTGGTAATAAATTCTCATAAACCGAGATTGTATATTTAGATGAAGAATGTTTTCAAAGTTTTCAATCACAAGTGTGTTCGTGACTCCGCATTTCACCAGTATTCTGAGAGAAAGTTCCCAGAATCGGTTCTGTAGAGGAATTACTCCTGCCAGAACCTCGAGACTCATGTTATGCGTTGAGTGCATACAGCCAAGGACTATACGCAGACAATGATATTGAATTCGTTCCAATTTTAGAAGGTGACTTTTAGCTGCTGAGAGAAAGCAGAAAGAGCCATACTCCAGAATAGATAGAATAGTTGTTTTATAAAGCGTTATGAGATCTCCCGAATGAGCTCCCCACCACGTGCCGCAAATCGAGCGGAGAAAGTTGACTCTTTTTTGACATTTTTGCTTCAAATACGTAATGTGGGTATTCCAAGTGCATTTTGAATCAAACCAGACACCAAGGTACTTGAAGGTCAATGATTGGGTAATGCTTCTGCCCAAAAGCTTGAGTTGCAGTTGGGCTGGGAACCGCTTTCGAGTAAACACTACCAGTTCTGTTTTCTGCGGCGAGAATTCGATCCCTAAGTTCCTTGCCCAGGAAGACAAGTTACCTAGGGAATTTTGCAATGGTCTTTGAAAGTTTTCGGCATAGGGACCTCTGACGGAAACAACACCATCATCTGCAAGTTGTCTTAGCGTGCATTGTTCTGCCAAACAAAGGTCAATATCTTTCACATAAAAATTATAAAGAAGGGGGATGAGACCTGAGCCTTGGGGTAGACCCATATAACTATTTCTGGAAGTTGTCAGTTGTCCAAGGGTAAAGTTCATTCACTTTTCTGACAACAAATTGTACAAGAAGTTATTCAAAATTCCAGGAAGTCCACATCTGTCCAGATTGTCTGACAGAATTTCTATGGAAACCGAATCAAAAGCTAACTTAATATCCAAGAATACTGAAGCCAGTTGCTCCTTGTGCGCAAAGGCCAGTTGAATATCCGTAGAAAGCAACGCTAGACAATCGTTTGTTCCTTTGCTCTTGTGAAACCCAAATTGTGTACTTGGTAGCAAATTTCTCGATCCATTGATCGAGTCTTCGAAGGATCATTTTTTCCAACAATTTTCTAATGCACGAGAGCATAGCAATCGGACGGTATGAGTTATGGTCAGACGCTGGTTTGCCAGGTTTTTGAATTGCTATTACTTTGACATGTCTCCATTCGGGTGGCACAATATTGTTTTCTAGTAGGGTATTGAATAAGTCTAGCATGCGTCTTTTTGCGATATGGGGAAGATTTTTTAGAAGAACGAATTTAATCATATCGCTTCCGGGTGAAGAGTTGTTCGATGAAAGAAGAGCCATAGAAAATTCCAGCATTGAGAATGGTCTGTCCAGAGGTCCACCGCTTGGAGACGTTTCTCGAAGAATATGTTGGGCTGGAACTGAGTCTGGACAGACCTTTTTAGCGAAATCGAATATCCATCGGTTGGAGTATTCTTCACTCTCGTTGGTAGATGAGCGGTTACGCATGTTGCGAGCTACCCTCCACAAGGTGCGTATTGAGGTTTCACGAGAAAGACCTTCGATGAAATTGCGCCAGTAACCGTGTTTTTTTAATTAATTGTTTCAGCTGTATTTCAAGCTTCGAATATTCCTCGAAGTGTGTGGATGTTCCATGTCTACGAAAAGCTTTGAAAGCATTAGATTTTTTCAAATACAATTTTGTGCATTCGTCGTCCCAGCCAGGAGTGGCTGGTTTTCTATTAAACGGAACACTAGGAACTTTTCTTTTTTGTGCTTCCAATGAGCTTTTATACATCAAATCTACGAAGAATCGATATTCTTCCAATGGTGGAAGTATATCTATTGATTCGACACCAATTGTTACCGCCGTTGCAAATTTTTGCCAGTCGATGTTCCTTGTTAGATCAAATGGAACTCGAGATGGTTCAGTGGATTGCGGGCTACACTTGATTGATATATTGATTGGCAAGTGATCGCTACCATGGGGATCATTGATGACCTTCCACTGACAATCTAATGATAGCGAGCTTGAGCAAAAAGATAGGTCGAGTCGACTTTCTCGAGCCGGAGGTTTTGGAATTCGTGTCGCTTCACCAGTGTTCAAGATAGTCAAATTGAAATCGTCACATAAATCGTAAAAAATAGCC
Source organism: Toxorhynchites rutilus septentrionalis (assembly GCF_029784135.1). NCBI lineage: Eukaryota > Metazoa > Arthropoda > Insecta > Diptera > Culicidae > Toxorhynchites > Toxorhynchites rutilus. The sequence goes on along the minus strand of NC_073745.1, from coordinate 312,538,861 downwards.
GCTCTAGCGTCATCATAAGGATCACCCCACCCAGTATCATGGGAGTTCATGTCACCCAGTATTAGAACTGGGGATGAGAGAATCGAGACTAGATTCCAAAGTTGACTACGTCTAATGTTAGTATTTGGAGGAACGTATACTGAAGCTATTCAAAGTTCTTTATTCTTTGCCGTTATTTGACACGCGACAATTTCGATGTCTGATAGAGCTGGGAGAGGAATTTTATAGAAAGAGTAGCACTTTTTGATCCCCAGAAGTACTCCTCCATAAGAATCATTTCTATCCAGGCGAATAATGTTAAAATCGTGGAAGTTCAGTTCTGTGTTAGAAGAAAGCCATGTTTCAGAAAGGGCGAATATATCGCAGTCATAATTTTGAAGTAAAAATTTGAACGAGTCTAGTTTAGGCACTAGACTACGGCAGTTCCATTGTAGCACATTGATCATATCTTCTACTACGTTAGGTGAATTATCCATCGAAAGATATGATTGATGCAAGGAGGGGTCATGAAACAGTCAATTGCTTAAGATAAGACTTCAGAGATGGAAGCAAGGCAGAAATAAGGCTTCTCACCCCTTGTCTTGAATATTGAGGGTGTTTAATATAAAGTCCACAATGTCCGAAAAAGCTATCAATCCTCGATTGGACGCGAATTTTCTATGAGAAGATCAAGGGGCAGCGTTTTTGTTTCTCTCTCTTCTGGGTAACGGCGTATAATCCTTACTGCAACCAGGAATTGGCTGAGAAGGAGTCTTCGGATTAGTTTTTTTACCATTATCCTTGGAATTAGACAATCTTCTGAGGATCATTTTAGCTTTCTTACGGTGCATCATTGGTGAAGAGAGTTTTCTTTTTTGAGAATCATCCTTTGTCGAAGATTCTGGTGCAGCCGTAGTATGATCCTCATCAGAATCAGAGTCCAATTCTTGAGTTGACAAAACCGAAAATTGGTTTCCATCATGAGCGGCTGATGCGGCCTTGAGCATTTCAGCATAAGTCCGCTTGGAGCGTCCTGTGATAGAACGCTTCACTTTATCGGAGTGCTGTTTGTACCTTGGGCACTCCTGTAGTGCGTGAGGATTCTCGCCACAGTGGATACATTTTTCCACTGTTTGTGTACAAGAATCCTCACTGTGTTTTTCACCACATTTACCGCAGCGGAACTTGTTGCCGCAATGGCTGGAAGAATGTCCCAAATTTTTACAGATGGTGCAATTATAGACCCGCGGTACAAACAAGCGCACCGGAAAAAAACACTATGTACTTTCACATAGTTCGGGAGAACACAACCAGCGAAAGTCACCCGAAACGAGTGTGAAGGCTTATAGACTTTTTGGTTGTCTTCCAAAGATGCTGCATGTAGTTGCCTAACATCCAGAATCTTCACAAGCTCACCAATTAGCGAGTTTTTAAAACAACCCGATGCTTTTTTCAATTCTTGTTTCGATCTTTTCATTATTGATTGTATTTGTTTTTTATAGTTTTCATGGTCTCGGGACTAAGGGCTCTGTCTGTCTGTCTGTCTGATTCATATGGACTCGGTAACTATTGAACCGATTGACATGAAAATTAGTATGTAGGGGTTTTTGGGGTCGAGGAAGCTTCTTATGATAGTTAGAGACCTCTCTCCCCTCTCTAAGGGGGGGCTGGCTACCATACAAATGAACCACAAATGTCTACACTACCCGAGAATTAAGCAAGCAAATGAAACGAAATTAGGCATGTGTAGTGACCCTTTTCACGCGTCCCATAAGTAATATTTTCATAAGAATTCTAAGATTCCTACTAGAGAATGCAATCAAGGATCTTCCAATAGGATAGTTGGAATTTTCCATACTAATGGAAAATTCCATATATGCAGGAGGTAGCAAACAACATAATTTCAGTTTCGGGAGATGTACATCCTCAGCGAAGGATGAGGATAAGAGAGGAAAATAAAGAGAAGTCAATCGTCAGCCACGCAGGAGGACAGTCGTGTCTCCTGCGAAAAGGAAAAAGTTGTGTTGTTATTTTAAAAGAAAAACCAAGTGCCTAGACCTCGCGGGCGCATGCACATGTGGAGGTTTCAGGGTGAAATAAATGTTTCTATGGTGGTTAGACACTCCACCCCCCTCTCTAAGGCCACACAAATGAAACACAAATTTCTGCATTACTCGAGAACTAATCAAGCAAATGGAGCCAAATTTGGGATTTGAGGGTTACTGTTCCTCCTCTGGAAAGGAGAGGGGGTCATATAAAAATAATACACATTTTCAACCAAACATGACAATTTCAATTTTCGGAAAACTCTGAAGGAAAATGGGAAAACTCGAAAAATTCAATTCGCATGTGTTCTACAATTACATATTGACAGGCATTGTTAGTCCATTCGATGTTTGCAGTAACGAAATTGATCTACGTTCGAAAGTTGAAATGGATTTTAATGTGATGATACGCACTCCTATATCGTCTTCCATCTATATAAATAAAAATGAATCACCGAATGTGTTGATAAGAGCAAAACTCGAGAAACCAATGGTCCGATTTAGGGCTGTCTTCATTCTATCATATTTTCTGTATCAAACATTTATTCCATGTAACAGAGAAACATGTTATTTGCAAGTGGATGAAAAATCTTGCTCGAGAATTGTGTCTATCTGATATTATAATGTCGAGTTTTGGTAAAAGTTCTGAAATTTTATAGAAAAAAATAATTTCATAGGGTAGATTAGAAGATCAATCAATAAACAGTTCTGCAATTGGACCCATGAACGTGCGCTTAGTAAGAAAACATGGATGTGATAACGAAAAAAAAATTTGGGTGGGACGAAGTTTGCCGGGGTAGCTAGTTATTAATACAAATCGTGATGAACGCCAAGACTCGTGCGTTGCATTTTTACGAGAAGGCTTAATCAAAATAAAAATGGATGGCAGCTGGCGACCTTGCTTCTGCGACGGAATTCTCCATTGTTTACCTATTCAAGAATAGACATTCGAGGCTATCGAGGCATTTTGACAATCAATTTAATGATACAAAATTTGTAAAATTTTGAAAACTGACGCCTTTAGGAAACTTAATTGCATAATCGCAAAAATCTCATGATAAGCACCACATCGGAAAACGTTTGCTTCTTGAAAGGGCCTGGCCGGGTAAGGGAGTAAAAAGTGCCCCCAAACCAAATCACTAGCTGTATGGCTAATATTGTAAAGGATATAGAATAAGAAATTTTGGTGTTTTATTTGAACCCTATGTGGTTTGACGTAGGATCTATAGTGAAAAACGTACTTTTTCGTTTATTTCACGCCATCCTCATAGATCCGAGATAAAAATTTGAAAAAAATACTGAATGTACATCTTAACACGGTGTATCAAGGAAAATTATCAAAAAAAATTTCATCAAAAATTTTAGTACTAAAAAAAAATTTAAATTCTGAATTTTTTTTTTGGGATTTAGAGATTCAGTACTACTCTAATTCATATTTAAATGTGCTCTTACGGCTTTCCTAGATTGATAAATATCTTCAAACTGTTTTTTTTTCAAATATCCAATAATAAAAAAAAATAAAAAAAAATACACAGTACAAAAAATTTTTATAGATTTTCTGGCATTTCGAAATTTTGAAAAAAAAATAACTATGAGACACACTTCTGCTCAAATTTTTATTTAAATGCGTTCGTATGTGTCTTTTTTCTACATGTTGCGTAATTTTTCTTGAATTTTTAAGAGCATTGTGTGACACAAAAATAATTTTCTTTATCGTCTGCATAGGGGTTCTCCGTAGCCACATTGGTTGCGCGTTCGCTTAATAAGCGATCGATCGTGAGTTTAAAACTCAGGGCCCTCATTGACCATCTTTGTGTTGTTATAGAATAACTACGTCCACGCAACCATCATCAGCGATGGAGATCGATCCACGGTCGAAATAAGATCGATTCATCCATACAACTGCTCTGCTCTGCAAGACACATCGGGCTGCTGTTCTATAAATAACTCAACAATGATCAATCAACTGTCTCCGCTGTCCGGTCTAACTGGATAATGGAAGAACAGAACGAAAACTCTTACGCCTATATGGCAACTGTGTAAATGTGTACCATATGCAATGGTATAGAAGGGAATACTCTAACGCCGAAAACATGGCAACTGTGTAATGTGCTAATTATAGATATGATAAACATGTGACATGTACACGATTAAAATTCGGCTCTGTTACAGCTAAAATGCTAATGAGCCTCAAATAAATAAATGGGATAAAAAAAAAGCTTAAGTATTCGGAATATGAGACAGAACGGTACGTGAAAAATATGTTTGTGGAAAATGTTTAAGCAGAGGCTTTTCATCTGTAAAAAGTGTGACAACGAAAAAATTCTCTACAGCCGGAAAAATGAATATTTTATAATTTTTACCGATAATTATTTTTGTAACATTATCTATGGTAATTTCTTTATTATTAATGTTCAACTTGAAAAAAATAGAACATTTATTCAGAAAGCAATCTTTTGACCGCCATCGGTAGAAGTAATATGAAATGTTGGTAGGTTCAGTGTTAAATACGAAACCAGTAATGGAAAGTACTTTATTATTATTGGGGGTGGTGGCTTACAACGCCAAATATTGCCCTGTTACAACTGAGTTACAGCTCACTCGAGGACTTGCAACCAGTGTTGTCACACGAACAGATTTATCTGGTTCAGATGTTTTGGTTTTTTTTTTGTACAGATTCTTTATGGTACAGATTACAGATTATTGTACAAAAGTACATATAGGTAGATTTTTCTGGAATGATAAATTTCACGATGGTACATGAAGAGCTGAAACATTTTTATGTAATCATTCTCACAGATTCCTGCAAGGAATCTTACGTTGTTTCAATGTCCAATGCTACTGACTTTGAAGATTTTTTGAAAAGCGACAAGAATATTTCGATGGTACAGATTTTTGTGGGGAAATAGTACAGATGGAGAATATTTTTACCTTTTCCTGTACAGATGAAAATGTGACAACACTGCTTGCAACAACTAATCGTAAATGAGTATTCCCGCCCTTGTATGCAACGTGCAAAGCATCAAAGCACTTCAAAGAGTCCCATCCCTTATAAATGCGCTCTGACCTGTAACACAAACTACCTTCTTCATACCTACTTCTTTCGTACCGATCTTGCAATTGTTTGCACGGGATATTCGTGCCAAACATACTTCTGTCGAACAGCTATCTTCCGAAACAGTCTCCCGTCACTCGTCGTCTCTTGTCTATGCTGCAGTTGCTATGACATCTGGATGTGCTGATTAAGTTGACATGCCACATACAGTGGCTGACTTCTGGCATCAAATTCTGAGAAGGGGTATCCATACCCAGCCTTCGATCATGTCGTTCCAGCCTGAGTCGAGAGCAAAGATGGGTTTGATTTACTCCCATAATGAATGAAAATATCAAACCTTCCACTTGTGCAAGGTGAACCAGACGAGGTGTATGACAAACTGTCGAAACGTGAATTCAAAGCAATAACAAGTGCTCAAATAGGGAGAAGGGGGTTGACTTTTCCAACCATTTCCAGCCGCTGTGAAAAACAATTATGGAGTGAGACGATCAAATAAATATTTTATCAGTTTCCCTCGAAGCTGTGGCTGTTGGCATTCGGTGAATTTTCAGCATCATGGAATCATGCGTTGCTGTCTAACAATTAATCAGAAGAAGGATTTTTCTTGTGACTCACGGTGACTTCGGGTGAAGGGGATTATTACGGCAGAAGCAATATTACTGTGGCAGAGTTAAGTACCACTTGGGAGCAAACAATATCATTCGAGCTGGAATAAAATATGATAGAACAAAGAAAACGACGAGTCGATATCACCAACGCTGCCATTGTAATCATCGGTCGGCGTCAGCATGGAAAGGCGCAAAAAGGCGAAATCATCAACGGAGGAGACGTATATCACATGGCTTCATTCTCTGCCGCTCGGGTGCCGTCTATCTCGGCTTTTCGTGACATTTCCTGAACCAGTTCTGCACCCCCCACCTCCCATCCTCCTCCTAGCATCCTATCATCAGTCTGAATTTATGCACAGGTGTGTCACGTACCGCCCAGGACATGACCCCAAAATCAACAATGTTTCCAACTCTGAAAGCATTCTCCATCTCTGCCGGCTCGTTTTCGGGTAAAGGTAAACTATAGAAGCCACTTAATAAAGAGAATCACTCGTTCTGACCCGTTTCCATATTTTTTTATGGGATGATGCAGAAGGGGAAAATACTCATTTCGGCAGAAAGTCCTCCAGCATTTTATTGCTTTTTGCTTCATGAGAAATTTTTGCCCGGTATATTCGAACAATATGGGAAAACTAGCAACATCCGAATCTAGGAGATGAGAGACTGAGTCTGATGAGGGGTCGGGTCGGCAGAGGTCGAACGGAAAGCTTTGCCAAATGGACCAAATGGATTTACTCACTTCCTTCGGTTACATGTTTTTTTTCTGTGTGTGTGTGTTTGTGGGCCATGCTCGACAAGTTTTTCGGCGAACTTGCAGTCTGAAGTGAAGTTTTTCAGCGCTTTGTAGTTGGAAGAATAGTTTGTTTTCTGTATTTTCCATGATTACCTATTTATCAATCAATGGTCAGTACTTTTCGTGCTCTCGTGCCTCGTACTGACAATAGTACCAATGAAAATGAATCGTTTTCAATTGCACGTTTATAGAAAAATCAAATTAAATATCAATTAAATTTGTGCGTCCGTATGTTTTTCACAAGTGAGCGATTCTCCATTCAATGATTAATCCAGGAGGGTCCTTTGGGGCCATCTTTTTGTACCCAGCATAGAAAATCATGAGCATAGAAATCATAACCTGGAATTAAAAATGAAGTGCTCCGCGCGATCCTGCATCAGTGATTTTAACTGCTAATCGCCAAGAAAGCTTCCGGATGGGTATTCAAACATCGCTTACTAAACGTACTTTTTCGTTTATTTCACGCCATCCTCAAAAGATCCGAGATAAAAATTTGAAAAAAATACTGAATTTGCATCTTACCACGGAGTATCAAGAAAAATTATCAAAAAAATATTTCATCAAACATTTTAGTACTAAAAAAAATATTTAAACTCTGAAAAAAAAATTATTTTGGGATTTAGAGATTCAGTACTACTCTAATTCATATTTAAATGTGCTCTTACGGCTTTTCTAGATTGATAAATATCTTCAAGCTGTTTTTTTTTCAAATATCTAATAATAAAAATAAAAAAATTAAAAAATTAATTATACACAGTACAAAAAAATATTATAGATTTTCTGGCATTTCGAAATTTTGAAAAAAAAATATAACTTTGAGACCACAAATCTGATTTTTTTTAAATTTTAATCTTTCAATTGAAAACCACGAATACAATAAAATAATCGATTTCAAAAAAATAAAAATAATAATGCAGACGATTTTTTTATTTTTTATCCCTTTTGTTTATTTTAGGCTCATTAGCATTTTAGCTGTAACAGAGCCGAATTTCAATCGTGTACATGTCACATGTTTATCATATCTATAATTAGCACATTACACAGTTGCCATGTTTTCGGCGTTAGAGTATTCCCTTCTATACCATTGCATATGGTACACATTTACACAGTTGCCATATAGGCGTAAGAGTTTTCGTTCTGTTCTTCCATTATCCAGTTAGACCGGACAGCGGAGACAGTTGATTGATCATTGTTGAGTTATTTATAGAACAGCAGCCCGATGTGTCTTGCAGAGCAGAGCAGTTGTATGGATGAATCGATCTTATTTCGACCGTGGATCGATCTCCATCGCTGATGATTGTTGCGTGGACGTAACTATTCTGTAACAACACAAAGATGGTCAATGAGGGCCCTGAGTTTTGAACTCACGATCGATCGCTTACTAAGCGAACGCGCAACCATTGTGGCTACGGAGACCCCCATCCTACTTAAGCTTTGATGACCATTAAACAGTGTCTCATTACTCAAAATGTTACACTTTCGCGAAATTAATTTGATATTTGGATACAATAGAGCCTTCTTATTCATTTGACTACAATAAAATTGATTTACAAATACATATTCAGGTAAAAACTAAAAATATGTTTAATCACTTTTGTCTCAAATTCCGAACAGCAAAAATGCATTTTTTTTAAATCATAACTTTTAAACTACTGGACCGATTCATATGATCGATGTATCAAATTAAAGTCAATTAGCTAGTCTTTTTTGAAAAAAAAGGTTTTCGCTTTTGTTATTATTGATTGTATTTGTTTCTTATAGTTTACATGGTTTCGGGACCAAGGGCGCTACATCGGTATAGATACCTGTAAATGATGTTAAAATGAAGCCCCAAATCAGGGTTTCAGAATATTAAATTATTTATAACATTAAAAATCAGTAATTTCACATTGAAAAAAGAAATGTTCGCAATTTTAATCATGCGTAGAAACTTGATTCATATTCCGAATACTAACATTAATGAAGATTTCTGCATAAAATATCATTTTATTTCATCCATTTATTGCAGATTCATACCATTTCTAGCACTTAACATGAAAACAAAAAAAAAATAGTTGGAAAAACAACAAAAACTGAAAAAATTATAGGAGGTTGTGTCCAAGATACGACCGCATTGTTGACGTAGAACTACGCTGTTATTTTATATAAGTCGCTTGTTTATACCTTCGGATATTATTCTATAATGCTGTGAAATTTTAGAAACAACTGCTTAGTAGAATAATCTCTGAAATGTTTTTTTCATTGTAGAATCAGTTGACGATAATTGATTGATGATTAATTCTTGCCCTCGCAAAACAATACACTAGCAGATCGTATGTCGCAATTTATTTTATGTCAATGCATAGATAATTGACATAGACTCGGCTACAGTCGATAATATAAATGTTACACCAGCACCATTATTCCACATCAATATATCTTTGGCACCGCATGGAAACAACAACAATGACAACACATGCAAGTATTAAATATCATGCTACATGTTCTTTAGTATTGCCTCAGAGGAATCGCATACAGACCCATACATTGGTGGCTTCAAACTACTAGGAATATAAACACTTCTCATCAGACTCAGACTTTCTGTCAACCAACAGTTTGGTCGGGTCGGTCTTCTGGTGCAAAAACCGACCCAACTGAATCGGCGTAATGTGCGCACATGCATACCTCTCCGTATTGATTAAGAAGCCGACCAAACTATTTGCCGACAAATCAGTCTGCAGTCTGCGGGGGCCCTTAATATTACTGACCTCGAAAAAAGTTACATTACTTTCTCATGCTCGAGAGAAGCGCAGCTGTCACCCTTAGTGGAGGAAGTTTTGCTACTGGTAAGCGAAACCAAATCACATAAGAAATTCCACAACGGCATTCACTTTCTTGGTGACTAAACAAGCGAAATAAACTCTTTTTGTTAACATCAACAACCTCGAAAACAGTAGCAATGCTTCATTATGATCAATATTAGCGCAAATGCAATACTAGTTGAAGGCAGTTTTGCGACTGGCATACGAACCCAAATAACTTATAACATTCCAGTAAGACATTCAAGATGCTTGGTATTTCCCAAATAATTTTTTAGTATTCTCCAAATATTTTTTTTAACCTTAACGCCTGCTCCGCCATAGCGTCAGTTTAATGCATTGATGCATTCTCAAATGCATGCAGCCCTTATGATGACGGAAAACAAACAATGCTGACTGCTTGGAAAAAGACTGAATTATGAGTTTGTCAAGAGCGACCGCCTTCACCACCAGCGCGGGGAGCTTGATTTTGGTTGCTGCCTGGATAACGGCGTTGACATTTTCGACCGACGCGCCGAAATCGCCTACTTCGCTGTTGTTCGATGCGGTGTCACACTCGCGAAGGCTCGGTTCAATGCGAGCGCTTTTCACTGCACCAACATCGCGTGCATAATTAGATAAAGCTTGCCTCGAAATTTTATTGCCCCTGGCAATGCGTTCGTTTTTTGCAGGGTTCGAGCCTGCCTTCCTTTTCTTCTTGTTCATCACACACTACGCGAAGCGTCCAATTTATGACGCGAGAAGAAAAACACACGACACGAGTAACGCGAAATACGAACAGAAAAAGCAAACGACGATATCCAAGTTGGATTACCACTGGTAGGGTCCAATCTTAGATCGAAGCGCAGCGAAAGCAAAGTGAACTGGATTGCTCAACAGTCCGATGCCGAATGAAAGTTTGCCTTTTTCTTCTTTCTTTGTTTTTAAGAGGCTTTAAACTTTGCAGTTCATTCGCCTCTAATAAAGTTTGCCTCAGCGAGATCCACTGTTTATACTCTAGGCAAATATTCCCCTCCATTCTTCTACTTTTCCTTTTTTCACGGAGACTTCAAATCCTACGATTTCCCCTTCGTTGGTCGTCGATAAGTTACTCGTTATTGACGGCTCTGTTCGGGAAAGCACACAAATGGACAGAACAAATGTATGGGAAAATGGAAACGCTTAAAGTTTTCATGAATTTTAACCATTTACAAACCAGGGGGTTCTAATGTATAGCATAATAAACAAATCTTACGAAATTTCCGATTCGTTTAATATGTAAATCGCCAAAATCCGTTCGTGGCAAAAATAGTTATTAACGTTAACTTTATTTCATAAAAACGTGATCTGTTTTCTGATTTGGCACCCTTAACGAAAGACGTAGTTCTACGTCAAAAATAACGCTAACATTTTATCATTGGTTTTGACTGTCACTTTTTTGCAAATGTCTAATATTATAGATTATAGGCTGTATCGATACCTGTAAATGATGTCAATAGGAAGCCTATACCTCATAGCATATCTGTGTTTTCATTATTCAATTGTTTGTAACATAAAAGATCAGTAAATTTACATCTAAAAATGAAGTGTTCGGAATTTGAGACTGTTCGGAATATGAGACAAAACGGTATAGAACAAATGCTTATTGTTCTATTTTTTTTTTCGTAATACCCAGTTTGACAATTTGACTGATATTTAGCCATTCAGAATGTTTAATCGAATCTGCTGGAGTTTTATCTATACTCTTCACTTATTTTACCTGTTAATTTCTGTATTCAGTTCATCTGAAAATTCTGGTCGCGATATTCTTTCTCCAGTTGATTGATCATATATAACCCAAGCATCTAAGCAAATAACCCATTGGTTTGAAATTGATATATACACCCTGTCCAACTTCTATAAGACCAGGTGATGATCTGTAAACAAACAATGCTTCAATTTATATCCTAGCGTGGAGGTATTGGTGACTACCATATACTGCATGATTTTCATATGTGTGTGTGCAAGCGCTGAGCGTAAACGAATGTTTTCGTATTTTCAACTGTCAAGTTTCTATAAGACCAGTTACATTTTCCGTTGTTTTGATCAATAAATCTGGAAAATGCCGAAGGAAAAAGCGCTCACGGAAAGAGAAGAAAGACAACTCGATGAATTTCACCAAGAAAATGTTGGTATCAGAAACATTGTTCGTTGGATTGGACGATCCTATCAAGTATGGCTCAATTATTTGGCGAATCATCAAGGATACGGTAAGGAGAGAACTCTACGTAAATCGAAGCTCTCTCACCGGGATTAGCGGGAAATAGTTAGAACAGCTTCGAATACCTCAAAATCGCTTATGCAAATAAAGTAATATTTCAATTTAAATGGTACTCGGGTGACAATTTGTCAAGTTTTGGTAAAAAGTCCTTACATAAAGAAGGCTTGAAAGGTTAAAGCTCCTCATCTTACCACATCTCACATCGGAAGATGTCTGAGTTTTGCCAAAGCTCACATGAACCGACAGTGGGACATGGCATGTTGTGGCAAAGAATGTATATTCTTTTGGAAACATTCTTGCTATATATTTTTGCTATATACCATAACGATAAGTTTTTCGATGTATAGGTTATCTTCACTGATGAAAAAAAAGTTCAATTTGAATGGTCCTGATGGTTTCAACGGGTACTGGCGTGATTTACGGAAGAAGTAACAGCATTTTTCAACCAGGAGTTTTTATGGAGACTCGTGCATGGCTTGGGCGGGATTCAGTACAGCTGAGAAGCTTCACATCAATCAAAGATTACACACATGTTCGGAATCCTCTCTCTTTCCGTTTTCGCGTGGATATCGTTACAAAAAATTCACATTCCAGCAGAACAATGCTACTATTCATACCAGCGAGAAAACTAAGCAATGGATTAAGGACCAAAAACTCATTTTTTTTGGATTGGCCGGCTCGCTCTCCAGACTTGAATCCTGTTGAAAATCTTAGAGGGGATCCTTGTACGCAGAATCTATGCTGAGGGAAAACGCTACACCATGATTGAAGAACTCAAGGTCGTAATTTCGGAAAAATGAAAAAATACAGAGGAATCCGCTTAGAAGAATTTGGTAAATAGTACACACAAATTTTCAAGGTTATAAGTCGAAATGGCAAGGTTTCCAATCATTGGCATGTAAATCAGCCGATCGTTTTGAATTTTTCATTGATAATACTTTTGAATTTCGAAGTGGTCTTATAGAAACTGGACAGCTGAAAATTATCATATTTAAGCACAATATAAAATAAACAAACAACTATTTTGAACGAAATTGACGTTGAATATACTTTATTCTAAGCACTCAACAATGTATGAATGTATCTTGTTGAAGTTCTAACTGTTTGTGTTGCAACGAAATAGAATCAGGGTGGTCTTATAGAAGTTGGACAGAGTGTAGATCATCTGAATCCGCCCAATAGCTCAAAAGTTATAAAGGGCCTTGCCGGGTATAGAAGTGAAAAGTGCCTCCAAACCAAATCCCCCGCTCTATGGAAAATATTGAATGGATTTGAGAAATTTTGACTATTTTTTTTTAAACCCTATGAGGTTCAAAGTAGGATCTATGGTAAAAAACGCACTTTCCAATGTTTTTCACGCCATTCTCGATAGCTTCGAGATGAAAATTTGAAAAAAATGCTGAAAGTGCATCTTACTATGGTGTATCGAGAAATATTATAAAAAAAAAATTCATCAAAATTTTAAGTACCGAAACAAATCTTGAAACATTGAAATTTTTTTTTGGAAGATTTAGAGATTCACTACTACTCTAATTCATATTGAAACGTCTTATCTGGATATGTGTGATATTGTTTCAGAATTTCAACAGTGTTGTGCGATACAAAAAAAATATTTATAAAAATTTGATATTTTTTTTTAGAATTTTGAGGCTCAGTACTGGTTAAATTTCTATTCAAATATTCGTGTGTCATTTTTGATATTTGTGATTTTTTTTCAGAAAATTTCGGGAACTGCGCGGCCAAAAATATCAAATAATTTAAAAAAAATTGTTTCGTTCACTTTCTAATATTTTGTTATTATCCTTAAATCTATAGTTATATTGCATTCATGTGTTCGTGAAAAGTGCCTTCAAATCTTATCACCAGTGCTATGGAAAATGATGCATAAGGTATCAAATTAGAAAAATAAGTATTTACTATAAGAGCTGTAGTCAAAAACGGAGTTTTTATTTTTTTTACGCCACACTCAATAGGTTTGCAAATGGAAATTCGGGAAAATACTCAAAGAACGTCTATTGTCGTGTACCACAAAAATTTTAAAAACTTTTTATAGAAAAAAAATTAAAATTTAAGTAATTTTTTGGTATCTCGAAATTTTGGATTTCTTTAATTTTTAAATCAATTAAAACATAATTTTCATTAAAATGTACCAGTTTTTGATGTGCTTTTTTCAGAATTTTAGAGGGTTTTGCGGTACAATTTTTTAATAATTTGAAATTTGGGAATTATTAAATTAAGTTTCGGTACACAGTACTGTTGTATTGGTACTTGCTTTTTTATATCCATGATTATTTTCCATAATGTATCGAGTATTGAACGTACCATTTTAAGGCAATTCTTGAATACAGCTATAAAAATGGATTTTGCGTTGGAAAAAGTATATTGTTTCGGAAGGGACATATTTTGAAGGCGATAATATAAATTTAGATGATAAATAAAGTATTTTATTTCAAATACCAAATGACATATAATACCTAAACACGGGGGAAAGTAACAAAATCTGTAAAAAAAACTTAATTATTTTCCACAATCGGGCCAAAAAAGTCACTGATAGGAGGTATCCACTTGAAGTCAGGCCCGGAGTGCATGAGCATTAGGGTGGCAATGGATGTATGGGAAATATTTCATCATCGAATTTCAAAAACCGACCATGTTCATTTTGTTTATTGGCCCAAAAAATGATCTGTGCAAAGTTTCAGCTCGATCGGACATGATTTAGGAGTGCCTCAAAGCTCTCAAAGTTTTGATTTTTTGATCCTCGAAAATCTTCCAAGGGGTGAGTAAT